>NC_073744.1:133760595-134000595 GCF_029784135.1 Toxorhynchites rutilus septentrionalis | reverse complement strand
TCGATACGGTCAAAGATGTTTTTTTTTGCGTCAACGTGTATGGCACCCATACATCGAGCTTCTTTGTGAATCCAAGCTTCTTCAAATGGTTAATAACGGTTTGATGACTGATCCCCAGCTCTTGGCCGATGCTACGGCTGCTACTATGCCGGTCTTTCTCGGCTAATTCAGCGATTTTGTCGCAATTTTCGACGACAGGCCTTCCGGAGCGTGGCGCATCTTCGACGACCTCTACACCAGAACGAAAACGTTGAAACTATCGTTGTGCGGTGGAAATGGAAACTGTATCGGGTCCATAAACTGCACAAATTTTATTGGCAGCTTGAGATGCATTTTTGCCTTTATCATAGTAGTACTGTAAAATATGTCGGATTTTCTCTTTATTTTGCTCCATATTTGCGACACTATAACTCACGAACGACTTAACCAAACAAACCACTGTCAAGGACTATATTATAGCGCGCAAAAATACCTTTCCAACAAGCTATAGTACGACTCGATACAATGAATACAACTAGAACTACGCGCTTACAACGACACCTCGCGGAAATACCGCAGGACTTTTTTAACAGCCTAATATAATCGAATCACATATAATCGAGTCTGTGTATAATCGAGTCTATATATATAATCGAATCCGACCTGTATCTTCAACCCGTAGAATTATCCATATCAAAAATCACCGATAAAAAAGTCAACTTGCTTTTTATTGACAGCTTTTAGCTATTGTGTACTGAAATAAAAGTCCCTCTTGCTGATAAACAAGATTTTGTGTGTTCAACCTCTTAAGCCCTGATTTCCATAGGTAACAATAGGTCGATAAATCACGCAACTGATGTAATTTTGGCAGTAAACACGGTTTCGTTTAATCGGATGTGTAACCTAACATCAGCGGCAGCAGCATTCAAACACATACCTACCCTCGGAGAATTGTTTCCATTTGATCTAAAGCTGGTGCTGGATGTCAGGTCAAAGTCGGTGAGCAAATCAAGCGTGAAACTTGAGCAACGCAACACAACACAACACGAATCCGACCATCAACCAGTTGATTTATGATTTTATGCTTCGTGGAGCGTTTCGAAAAAAAATTGACGCGAGTTTCCGTTTTATACAAATTCGCGGAAACATATCAAATTGTTGCGCTCACAGCGGCTTCGGATTGTTGTTCGGTTAATCATGCCATCATCACAACAAGTCTTCTGGGGTGGTCTTTCGAGTGATAGAAAGAGGTCCATCGATGGGTAAACGAGATTCCAGTTTACCTTTTCAGCATGAAGCAAACTCGCCGGGCACTTATTTGATTCTGAGCATTGCACTTCCATGGAAAAATAAATCAAGGACTATTTATTGATTCCTGCTTGGTTGCATCGCCGGGGTTTCGTTTCAGTACACGGGTTTCCCCGTCGCTCTGCTGCTTTGTTCGCCACCACCATCTTTTTTCGCCGTATAGTCCTTGAAAACTCGTGGGAACACAATGTTAGACCTTCGGCGGTATGTTTTCCGTAACACTCTTTTCTCCCCGTGAACTACATATTCATGACACGCTGTTTGCACATTTCTGTGTGATACAGGCAAACATATTTCGTGATTTTTTTTTGTTGCCACACGATTGTGTGCTTCATGCCGAGATTGCAATGCTAATGATGAATAATACCGATTATACTTTCGTGCAATCGAAAGGCACGCCTCAAATTTACGTGAGTGCATGCCATGCTCCGCGATTTGGCGCGACACGATGCGTACGATGCCGCCCTGTACCGATCATAAATTACCGCTCCCCATCGGCGGGGAGAACATAAAAATGCTCCACTCGTGAAAGTCGCTTTGAAAACAATAATAATGATAATAATAACAACAAGTGCAATAATGGATCAGTATTGTTTTTCACATGCGGGTGGAGGTTTCGACGGTTTGTAGCTAAACTAATTCACCGACTATTTGTCTACTTGAAGAGAGAGACCGGGGAAATGTATGCAAATTTATTCATGCAGGCTAAAAATTACTACCGTAGCACGAACACGATGGCGGATGATTTCTGTTTCTTTATTTTTTTTTTCAATTCTTTTATTTGTAAAACTTATTTGCCATAGCACATCACGGAGCCGATCGTTGGATGGTGATAAAGACCTTCGGATGGTTACTTTGCCTGCCCGTTACGGTAGGGTTGGCATGTGGACAAAGCCGAAATTTGCAAAACGTTGTGGGGAGGATTGCAAAAATATTTGGATAAAGGTGGTAAACATGATATGCAAATCTGATTCACAAATTCTAAAATGTGCCGTGTGATTTAACTGTTACGGTGATTTACGCGAGATCATAACTCGGTTGTCTCATTTAGATGTATGAATCTTTAGTGACTGTGGAGAGCAGGGTGAGAACATGAATGGTAATGGGTAATCTGGTTTAGATATCTGAAAGAACGAAGCATTGCCTTCATCCGCGTTGCAAATGTGTCTCAAAAACTAAAACAAGATTTTATCAGAAAAGAATTTAAGATTTTTTTTTGTGAAATCCGAATCGTTGCTTAAAAGTCTTTCAAATAACGCAAAATGGCCATATTGAGGAGAAACCCTTTTTTAAACTAATTTTTTTCTATGTTCAAACTGAAGTTGAGGGATTTTTGACCTAGGACAGAAAGATATAGGGGGGTTTAAATGAAAATCTAAACACTGAACATGTAAGATATAATGAAAGATTCCTATAGCTTAGAGCTCGAACATTTCTTGACAGATCACAACGATCGCAGCGTCAATCATTTCTATGATTCGAAAATATCAAGCATTATCCGAACGAGCTAAACCCCACGTTTTGAATGGTTCAATTTTTGTTCCCCAAATTTTTCACAAAGCATAGTTTGAATATATTGCGAAAACGACCATAGCTACCATCAAGCATTGTTGTATCTAGGGGAATGAAAGAAAAAGAATATACCAGCGTTGTGGAAATTCTTCTGTTTATGGTTTGCTATCGTGCTGAATCGATATGCAAGGTCGTAAGCTTGACACGTTGGTATTTCTTTGTTTCTAATAAACATCTTTGGGAGCTAGGACTGACCCTAATATTGTGCAAGCTCGCTCGTTCTCTTGATTCGGGCCAAATGGAAAGCGCAACAATCACGCTACGGGTCTCGACGTGTTAAGAATGCAGTCTCAGAATACGCACAAGAATACGCTGGTGTATGAAAGCAAGTAGAGGAGAGATGTTAAAACAACTTCAGGTCGGACTCGATTATCCGGGATTCGATTATCCGGGTTTCGATTATCCGGGTTTCGATTATCCGGGTTCCGATTATCCGGAATTTTAGACTCGATTATACGGAGTATTTTATTTTTGATTTTCGGAAATTTTGAATAATTCGTAAAATGATTCCATATTGAATAGCCAATATAGGTATCAAATGAAAGGGCTTAACTAGTAGAACACAGTTTTTTATGAAAAAGGCAAATCCAAGATGGTGGCCACTACAAAATGGCGGATTACATATTTTCTCAGAACCACATCAATATGGGTATCAAATGAAAGTGCTCAACTAGTAAAACATAGCAGATCATGAAAAATTTAAATACAAGATGGCCGCAGTCCCCAATTAACTAATTACTTTTCAAATGGTGTCATTTAACTTGACCTGTTTGTATGTATGTTTGAATGTTCCAAGGGTTGTTCCACATTAATAGAAACCTGATTCCGTGCCTGTTGACTGATTGATCTGAAATTTGGAAAAAAATGGCTGATGGCTTGACTTGGAGAACACAAAACATAATGAGAAACATAAATTCAAATAGGTCGCCGCCACTAAATGGTCAACTATGTGTTTTTTTGCAATATTGATATCAAACGAAATGATTTTACTAATAGAATACATCATAGAGTACATCATCAAAATATTCTGAAGAAAGTTAGGTAGGAGATAACAATTTAAAAAAAAAAGTGGTTTAATTGTAGAGAAGTATGCTAATGATACAGATAATTCACTAAAAACTAGAAAGTAAAATAAGAAAAAAAATCGAGGGGTTGTATCCGAGACACGACCGCTTTGGATGCAGAACCACGCAATCTTTTTTTTTTTTTAATTTGTGGGTTTATCATATCGGATATTATTTTCAGCGATAAAAATGAAACATCGCGAGAATGACCGTTTATGAAAAATCGTTTCTCGACTGTCGGTTAACAAAGCTATAAGTGCTTATGATTCGCTTATGATTATTTTTCGTTTACCGAGAGAAAATTCGTTTTTTTATGATTCGATTATCCGGAGGATTCGATTATCTGGAGAGAAAAAAAAATCAATACTCCGGATAATCGAGTCCGACCTGTATTAACTCAAACCTCGCTATCGCATGGATTCTAATTCTAGTCTTGGTCCAGTCATCGAGCCGGATTGAGAAATAACATCAAAGTTTTCGAATTGTCTCGTAGTCAATGAAGATTTAGATCTTCTAATTATTTGAGTGTGCGTGTATATGTTTCTTAGTTTGTGTGTCGATCCAAATCTTTATGTTTGATATGCGCTCACGTGCGATTTCAAGGTTCGGTTTATGCTTCATATGCAATCATGGACTCGCGATGTGCAGTTGGCAAATTTATTCTGTAGATTTATTTTCCTTTGTCCAAGCGCATACGGTTGCTTAGAACGACCGAATACAAAACGGGCTCTAGAGTGTAATGTGTGTGTGTGTGTGTAAACGAGTCGCGCATCACATAAGTGAGAAGCGCTGTTGCGTATCTGAGTTCGGCGCCGAGTTCAAAAACCGCTCTCGTGTTAAATGAGCTTTGTTTTGAACTTCGTTCCAATTGTTTGTTATGAACGCACACTGATGAAAATTAAACTCGAGTGCAGCGCAGTTTTTTGCTTAAGACTGTTCATAACACGCTTAATGCTGGAAGAGACGAATCCATTTTTCTTGCCGTATCCCGTTATCCCGAACTTATATGGGTTTAGGGATGTGTTCGAAATTATTGATGAGCAATGGAGATGTACTTTCGCTAACAAATATTATAAAACTACTTGGATATTCAATATGCTGTGTTTCAGTATCGCTCTAGATAGCGAGCAATCAATAGTACATGTTAATGCTGAGGGCAGTGTCTTAGAATATCAACAAATATTCACGAGCAACGAATATGATTTTTTTTCAGTGTAAATGACTTTTTTTCAGCTTGAAACACACTTCCCTCATTATATTGATGACAATAACAAACGAGTTCATTTTGTTCATATCGCTGATGCATGAACAAATTTGCTATAATGAATGAATGCGGCATTGAGTGGGGTTCATAACTTCGCTGTTATTTATACTTCAAATATCAAAAGCAACAAATTGTTATTCATCACATTCGAAATGATATTCGTTCTGGCAGTGAATGTTCCAAACATGGCATCCGGCAGCTGCAAAGCAGCAAGGGCTCATAAAACATTTGGATAGAGACAAGCAAAAAACCGCGTACGATCCCTAAACGCTGTATTTATTGTATTGCAAGCAGCAATACAATAAAAGTTCGAACTAAATGAAAACCATCCGCACACAGCAGCCTCAGGTTAAAAGTAAACAACAGCTGATATTCATTTAGCTAAAATGAGATTCAATTCTGACGTCTCGAATTATCAATATGAAAATGACACTGGGTGAAAAAATAACCTTCAAAACATATGGAAGAACAAATGTTCATTTGCTCATATTCACTGGTTATCTGGATCTGTCATTTTGATTTTCGTTTGGAGTATATAGGATTTCGATGCAACCTAGTCCGAAAATCTATGCATTTGAGCTTAGCGAAGACGATTTTTTTCAACACTGGCTGAGGGTAAGGGTTAAATGCCAATTTTTATCGGTTCGCTGTTTGAGAATGGTTTGCATTGCTCAGTGTAAGCATTAATTTTAGGGGAGATGGGGATAAGACGGACATGTTAAGGGAAACTTTAATTGTATCTTTGGAAACTCATGTTTTCCAAAACCTAAAAGCATTTTCTTACAGTTCAATATACTGGTTTTCGAAATAATTGGTCAAATGTTTTATCAAAATGTGTCTTTTCATGCTTTTTACTGAAATTAAAACAAGCCGACAAGTAGACCATTTTTATCGATGCGGGTATAATGGACATGTAGTGGGGGGAATATGGACAGGTCAATAATATACGAAGCGTAGAAGTTTATCACTCGCGAGAGGAATAATTATGCTCTTTCTTAGTGTTTGCGCGTCCAGTAACTGAAATAGAACAAAAAGAGAAAGCAATATAAAAAAAGAGTTCAATATTATTCTCTTCACTTTCCATCATGCATTGGATGTGATTATGGATGTGACTGTCCATTTCAACCCCACAAGTGCAATTATTTGAATAATTTAAATTTACCACTCTTGCTCTAATTTACTTTTCTGTAAATACCTAATATCGCTTCCCTGTCAACTCACAAACCGAAATATAACCGTCAGCAAATTCAATTTTGCTATTAAATCACTCAAAATGCTTACTGTCGAAGCCGCTAAAATTACACCCATACGTGGAATCATGTTTGACTTTCAGTTTTTGTTTCCCTATTTCACTTTTGATCAGTATTCATTGTCATAGGATGGTTTAAATGTTCTAGAATAGCGTGTAGAAGGGGTTCCCATCAACAGAAATTTGAATATCATAATGCAACTATACAAATCATCATTCATTTCTATTTCGACATCCATCTGTCCTTCATACCCCCACTGTCCGCCTTACCCGAGGCTCCCCTACTTACATTACCTCTGCACAGAAATATTAATAAGAAAAATAATGAACTATGTAGTCCTACTTCTGTCTTGTTATACATCTGGCATCACCCATCCGTCTTCGTTGAGTACTAGCTGATCCGGCGAACTCATCGCTCAAAATTATCAAAAATATTCATTAATTGATCTTCTATTGATTCTTCTTCTTTCCAATAAAAATTTCAATTGAAATAACAACCATGTACAATACATTCAGCTCGCGCAGTCCGAAGACATCGGTCGCAAATTTGTTCGCGTCTATTATAGAGTGGAGATTATACCGTTATCAGTTCGTGGCTGGTGAAGTTATTTCGCCCTAACGGGGTTCTCTTTATTGCGCGAGTGAGGAGAGCAGCAATCACTACCAGCGTGAGGAAGAAGTCCTCCACGGCGGACGCGGTGCGTGTGCCGTATCATCGCTGTGTGTGCTTTAGCATCGTCATCGATTCCATCATCGTGTTTTGGTGCGATATACCGTTGCATCTGTGCCGAGCGATTGCCACGCGGTTCGATTGGGACACCGTTTCAATTCATTCGCATTGGTGTGCGATTTAGGTATAATATATATTAGGTTTAGAAATACAAAAAAAAATAAAAATTATATTATTTTATAACTGCCGTAATGGCAGAATGTCATGTTGACATGGAGATTGAAACTACTGTTTCCTCCTCACTAGCTACAACGGGGGCTGGGAAGTCGCTTAAACGCGTTCCCCCCTCAGAAGATGTCTCTTCAGAGAAAGAGGTAATCTACCTTAACAAGCCCCCCTCAAGAAAATTGGCAAACTTTTCCTCCTCGCCCCCTCAATCTCCCGCTCCCGCTTCCGCTCTACTACCGAACTTGCCTCCCAGCCCTACTGATCCCGCTCCCGTTCAACAATCGACCTCGTCCTCCCCCTCAGTTGTTTCCTCTCCTCGTGTCAAGGTCTATCCAGACGATGCACTTGGAGCTGGTCCATGGGTTGTTTTTTTCCGGCCTAAACCAAAAGGAAAGTCAATTAATGTCATTCAGGTTTCGAAAGATCTGGCAAGATTATATTCCTCCGTGGTCGAAATCTCTAAGGTTAGACCGAACAAACTGCGTGTTGTCGTGAGTGATCGGAAACACGCGAATGCAATTGTGATCGACGAGAGATTCTCCCTAGAGTATCGCGTCTACGTGCCCTCCCATGACGTAGAAATCTCGGGGGTGGTAACTGAAACTGGTCTGACGTGCGAAATGATAAAAGAAGGAGTTGGTAAATTTAAAAGACTCCCGTTGGTGGGTGTTAAAATTTTGGACAGCCGCCAACTAGGAAAAGTATCCCAGGAAGAGGGAAAAACTAAATTCACGCCGTCAGACTCGTTTCGAGTAACTTTTGCTGGTTCCGCTCTACCTGACTACGTAATGGTGGGCAAATTGAGATTGCCTGTGCGACTCTTCGTGCCAAAGCCCATGACTTGCCAAAAATGCAAAAAATTGTTCGAGATATACCACAAGATAGGTGCGATCTTGATTCCGAGTTTTCGATGGTAGAATTCTCTCTTGCTCTCCTTTCTTGTAACAATTCTGCTCCAGGAACGGATAGAATTAAGTTCAACTTATTAAAAAACCTCCCTGATGTGGCGAAACATCGCTTGTTGAATTTATTCAATCGGTTTCTGGAGCATAATATTGTTCCAGATGATTGGAGACAAGTGCGAATTATAGCTATTCAAAAACTCGGAAAACCCGCGTCCGACTTCAATTCGTACCGCCCAATAGCAATGCTGTCTTGTATACGGAAATTGTTGGAGAAAATAATCTTGTTTCGCCTTGATCAATGGGTTGAAACGAATGGCCTCCTCTCAGATACACAATATGGGTTCCGCAGGGGCAAGGGGACGAATGATTGTCTTGCGTTGCTTTCTTCAGAAATTCAAATGGCTTACGCCGAAAAAAAACAAATGGCTTCAGTATTCTTGGACATAAAGGGGGCCTTTGATTCAGTTTCAATAGAGGTTTTGTCAGACAAATTACACTCTCGGGGTCTGCCGCCTCTGTTGAATAATATGTCATATAACTTGCTTTGTGAGAAACAGTTGAATTTTTCTCACGGGGATTCGACAGTAAATCGGGTCTCCTACATGGGCCTCCCCCAGGGCTCATGTTTAAGCCCCCTTTTGTACAACTTCTATGTAAACGACATCGACAATTGTCTTACACAAAATTGCAGCCTAAGACAACTTGCAGATGATGGAGTGGTGTCTGTCGTAGGATCAAACGAATCCGACCTGCAAGGTCCCTTACTTTGAACAATTTTTCAACCTGGGCCATTGGGCTAGGGATCGAATTCTCCACGGAGAAAACAGAGATGGTGGTTTTTTCTAGGAAGCATAGACCAGCAAAACCAAAGCTTCAACTTTTGGGTAAACCGATCACTCATGCTATGTCATTCAAGTATCTTGGGGTCTGGTTCGACTCCAAATGTACTTGGGGGGCCCATATTAGGTATCTGAGTAAAAAATGCCAACAAAGAATAAACTTTCTCCGTACAATTACCGGCACCTGGTGGGGAGCCCATCCCGAAGATCTTATAATGTTGTATCGAACAACTATTCTCTCAGTGATGGAGTATGGCAGTTTCTGTTTTCAATCAGCTGCCAAAACACATCTCATTAAACTCGAGCGAATTCAGTATCTTTGTCTCCGTATTGCGTTGGGATGTATGCCCTCAACGCATACCATGAGTCTCGAGGTTTTGGCAGGCGTACTCCCACTAAAAGATCGCTTCAATTTATTATCTCTTCGGTTCCTCATCCGGTGTAAGGTTATGAACCCATTGGTGATCGGAAATTTTGAGCAGCTTATCGAGTTAAATTTTCATTCAGGATTCATGAGCTCATATCATGAATTCATCTCCATGCAGGTTGATCCTTCTTCGTATACTCCCAACCGTGTTTGTTTTCCTGACTACATCAATTCCTCTGTACATTTTGATCTGTTCATGAAGGAGAAAATCCATGGATTTCCAGATTATCATCGATCGGGGATCGTTCCTACGATCTTCAATGCAAAGTATGGGCGTGTCAATTGTGATAATATGTACTTTACTGATGGGTCCTCTATGAATGAGTCCACAGGATTTGGAGTGTTCAACGAAATTTTTAGCACCTCCCACAGTCTTCAGAATCCTTGCTCTGTGTATATTGCTGAATTGGCAGCGATACACTGGGCGCTGGACAGCGTCGCCTCACGACCTGTTGAACACTATTACATTGTAACGGATAGTCTTAGCTCTGTCGAAGCTATCCGTTCAGTGAGGCCGGAAAAGCACTCGCCGTACTTCCTTGAGAGAATACGAGAAAATTTGAGTGCTTTAACCAGACGCTGTTATGTCATTACCTTTGTCTGGGTCCCTTCACATTGCTCAATTCCGGGTAACGAGAGGGCTGACTCATTGGCAAAGGTAGGTGCAATTGAAGGCGATATTTATCAGCGTCAAATCGCTTTCAATGAATTTTATTCTTTAGTCCGTAAAAATACCATCGCTAACTGGCAACGTAAATGGAACGAAGATGAATTGGGCCGGTGGTTTCACTCGATTATCCCTAAGGTTAGCCTCAAACCATGGTTCAAAAGTCTGGACTTGAGTCGGGACTTTATTCGCACCTTCTCCCGACTCATGTCCAATCACTGTTCGTTAGACGCGCTACTCTTTCGTTTTAATCTTGCCGATGGCAATATCTGTGCTTGTGGCCAAGGTTACCACGACATCGAACACGTTGTTTGGTCGTGCGAGGAGTATCTTGTTGCCAGATCGAATTTAGAAAACTCTCTTCGGGCTAGAGGAAGGCAGCCCAATGTGCCGGTGAGAGATGTGTTGGCTCGGTTAGACCTTGATTACATGTCCCAAATATATGTCTTCCTAAAAGCTATCGATCTTCGTGTGTGATTGTCCTTATATCCTTATATTCTCCTTTTCCTTTTCCTTCGCGAGAAATCAAATCCCTTCTTACTAACAATAGAATAAGGTGAAATGTAAATACATGTTAGATATAAGATAGGCTTAAGAATTGAGTATGATGAATGTGAGTGCGAATGTGAGTGTGAACATTGTCAACATATCCTTATATCCCATCCTTTTCCTGAAACAAAATGTCACCCTTCTAAACTCGAGCAAGCCGCGAGTAATCGGTTCTCTACTTCATTAACATTAGCATTAATAAAAAATGTTTATATATACTTGTAACTATACAGATAGGAGTTTGGCTCCTTTAAACTTATGTAACTGAGCCTGTAAAAATAAACGATTTAATAAAAAAAAAAAAACAACCATGTAATTTAGGACATATACAAATTCAATTTTCCGAGTATTCCCATTTTCCTTCAAAGGTATTTTTCAAAGTAACATTGAGCTATGGACAGAGACGAATCCAATGAAATAAATAAAAATTTTGAAAAATCATAACTCGAAAATGAAATAAATGATTTTGTATATTTAATGCAAAAAAGAAATCCTCAGTTTTTAAGAAAAATATAAAAAATATAACGTCTTTTGTCTCGAAACCATGTAAATAATAAAAAAAAAACAAATACATTCAATAATTACGAAACAAAATCCAAATTTTTGGCAAGTGCAATGATTTTTTTAGAAGTGATTTTTGAAAAAAAGAGGAAAATTTTATTGTCCAGACCACCCCAAAATGAAAATATACACCCTAATGAAAAATTGAAAAAATAGGCGTCTAATATTTCACGATGAGATGGCGATTGATACTTCAGTCGCGTTTTGCTCGGATCTATGTTTCCGAAAAGAGGTTGGCTATCGTATCAAAAATGGGAACCAGGGGATAGCTAATATGATCTATTGTAAAAATTATACAGTTGAAAAACACGAATTATGGGTTCAAATGATTGCTTTTTTTTTTTGGTTTACAGATTACTTCCATTCCGGTTTAAAATGTAGTATAATATATTTTATTTTTGTACAAATATACAAATATTTTAATAAGGAAAGCACTCCAAAACAAGATCGTTAACCGTCAACGAGACTCAATTTCTCTCTTATATTCAACTCAGTATTCCGTAACGCATGTAGAGTAAAATGAAACAAATTATTATACAGTAGAAGCGGTCAGGAATGGAATCCACAGTTCACAATCTTATGAAAATATAACGCAAACGAATTCGCCGTTTATTTGTTTGCATTTTCGGGTGGATTATATGTTCAGAAATGGTTCAGCAAACACTATGTAGTCACCGCAAGGGAAGCAGCATTTCTGTACGAATTTTCATCTTCAGTTTTCTACCGACGAATACAACTCTCAACGGTGAAAAATACCTTACGTCAATATAATCTCCACGGTACGAAAAACGATGACGTTTTTATATTTCTTATTATTCAATTATTATTTAGTTATTATTTTATTATTATTTGATATTTCTCTTCTGGCTTGACTTTGCTCTACACTATGCACTTCCTGCATATTCTGGAGATGCATTCTGTGGCGAAAAAAAAAGTTCAATATAGTAGCAAAATAAAAACGGAGATTGACCAGGGCAAGCACTATATTTAGATAACTTACACTCAAAACATTGAACCCCAAACGTAGCGCTCTTGTTTTAAACATTTTAAACTTACCCCCTAGTACAGAATCATATATGATGTGATACAAAAATACCAGACGGCAATCAAAAATCGACGCGATGCCCCCACTGAACAAAATTGCAGCGTATTGTGCGGTATCTCTCTTTCATTCTTTCTTAGAATCGAGCAAAATCGCTGTTTGTTACATCAGCATTGAGAGAGTCTGCAGTCTGATAGCTGGAACGAAACGACTTTAATGATGAATGTTTTGAATCATAGAGGATTTAAAATTCATCAGTTCATAAGCCTCTAGCCTTGAAAAAGATCAATTTGGAAAACGAAACTCAACACTCGGTCTTAAGAAATGTCATTTCAAAAACCTCGCTGTCGTCTGGTCACTAGTTAGATGACTAATGAATTGTGAATAATGTCATTTGAAATCGCTTGTTCATACTTGTTCAATGAATATGGCGGAGCTAAGATTGCAATATTTTCTGTATCCACGCTGTCCGTAGAACGAATGCTGCATTTGCATTTCGAGCGACCGATTTACGCTCGTCTGATTAGCAGTGATATTAAAATATTGTACCTCGCTGAATGTGTATTCTGCTAACTTTCGTTAATTTAAATCACTTATGGGTCGTAATGTAGAAGTAACGTAGAATGTAGAGCGTTCCAACCGAACAACCTTCAAAATCCGTTCAGAGCTAAAATTATTAAATAAGTTATTATTTTTATTTAATAACTTATTTACCCTTTTACCTGATTTAGTATCATTACTGGAAAACGTAGCCTTATGTAAAAAAATAGGTAATGATTTCATATGCATACTAGCTGACTCGGCAAACTTCGTCCCGACCAAAATTAATTATTTGTTATCAATACCTTCAAACATTCACGTTTTCTTACTTAAGATCATAGGCCCAATCGCAGAACTGTTGATTGATTCATCTTCTTATTGACTCTTTACAATTTACTTTTAACATAATTTTCCTAGGACTTCTACCAAAACTCGTCATTATAATATCAGAGGAGTGTCTATCCAACATAGAAACATTTATTGCACCCTAAAACTTCCACATGCCAAATTTAGTTCCGTTTGCTTTATTGATTCTCGAGTTATGCGAGGTGTCAAACCACTATAGAAACATTTATTGCCCCTTATATTATTATTAGTTATGCTGAAATTTGTGTTTCATTTGCATGTCAGCCCCCTCTTGGAAAGGGGGAGGAGTGTCTATCCAACATAGAAACATTTATTGCACCCTAAAACCTCCACATGCCAAATTTGGGCTCGTTTGTTTGATTAATTCTTGAGTTATGAAGAAATTTGTGTTTCAGTTGTATGTTTCGGACTCTGTTGCTTCATACTGGCTCTACATTAAAAAGTATGCTACGGAAGACGATTCTGATGCTTACATTTGAAAGATGAGGAAATTCAGTACAGGATACAGTAGTGGAACAACTTAATTAGTGAATTTTCATAACATTTTAGAAGTGAAACACTCTCAATTGAATAATTTTTAATGTGTTATTAACAATTTTATCCTAAAAATTTATATTAAACTAGATTGTTTATATCAATTAAAATGAAGTTCTTTAACCGCTCTACAATTTGTTTTTTGACGCACAACTTCTATCTTTCTTAATTTGGCTGCAATATCGATATAAACAATTCCTGGTGAAAATTCAAGCAAAATCTTCAAAAATCACGATTTTTATCCCACTATACCTTTCCAACCCAAATACCTTTCCAACAAGCTATAGTATGACTCGATATATATATATATATATATTGATTCAGCTTCAGCTTATATATATTAGGCTGTCAAAAAAGTCCTGCGGTATTTCCGCGAGGTGTCGTTGTAAGCGCGTAGTTCTAGTTGTATTCATTGTATCGAGTCATACTATAGCTTGTTGGAAAGGTTTATATAGTCCTTGACAGTGTTTTGTTTGGTTAAGTCGTTCGTGAGTTATAGTGTCGCAAATATGGAGCAAAATAAAGAGAAAATCCGACATATTTTACAGTACTACTATGACAAAGGCAAAAATGCATCTCAAGCTGCCAATAAAATTTGTGCAGTTTATGGACCCGATACAGTTTCCATTTCCACCGCACAACGATGGTTTCAACGTTTTCGTTCTGGTGTAGAGGTCATCGAAGATGCGCCACGCTCCGGAAGGCCTGTCGTCGAAAATTGCGACAAAATCGCTGAATTAGCCGAGAAAGACCGGCATAGTAGCAGCCGTAGCATCGGCCAAGAGCTGGGGATAAAGGGTGTGTCACATCAAATTGCATCACGGAAAAAACTCTGTAGAAATTCGCCCAGTAGACCGATCCTTTTGAATTTTTTAGACAGTAAAATAAAAACTATTAAACAACTTTTGGCATTTTCTTTTTATTCATACCTCGAGCCCAAGCCCGTATGCTCGCACCTCCCTCTTTACCCCGTCCATAAGGTTCTGTACAACGTCAGGTTGTAGTTTTTTTTTTGAACAGAAATCCATTTTCTCTTGGAGTCCGCCTCCGATTTGACAACTTTTGGGTTCTTCCGGAGGGCCTGCTTCATAATCGCCCAATATTTATCTTTTGGGCGAAGCTCCGGCGCGTTGGGCGGGTTCATTTCCTTTGGCACGAAGGTGACCCCGTTGGCTTCGTACCACTCCAACACGTCCTTTGAATAGTGGCACGAAGCGAGATCCGGCCAGAAGATGGTCGGGCCCTCGTGCTGCTTCAATAGTGGTAGTAAGCGCTTCTGTAGGCACTCCTTAAGGTAAACCTGCCCGTTTACCGTGCCGGTCATCACGAAGGGGGCGCTCCGCTTTCCGCAAGAGCAGATCGCTTGCCACACCATGTATTTTTTGGCAAACTTGGATAGTTTCTGCTTGCGAATCTCCTCCGGAACGCTGAATTTGTCCTCTGCGGAGAAGAACAACAGGCCCGGCAGCTAACGAAAGTCCGCTTTGACGTAGGTTTCGCAAAAGTATGAAATCACCTCAAAGGATATAGTATTACTGTACAATTTTTTGAACGCGAAAGTCCGCTTTGACGTAGGTTTCGTCGTTCATTACCAGGCAATGCGGCTTCGTCAGCATTTCGGTGTACAGCTCGCGTCTTCCCCACCATGTTTTGCCTTTCGTCGCGGTTAGGAGCCTTCTGAACCTTGTATGTACGCAGGCCCTCCCGCTGCTTGGTCCGCTGGACGAATGAACTTGACAAATTCAGCTTATTAGCGACATCCCGGACCGAACTTCTCGGATCACGTCTAAACTGCTTAACTACGCGCTTGTGATCTTTTTCACTGACGGAGCATCCATTTTTTCCGTTCTTCACCTTCCGGTCGATGGTTAGGTTCTCGAAGTATCGTTTTAGTACTCTGCTGACCGTGGATTGGACGATTCCCAGCATCTTACCAATGTCCCGATGTGACAACTCCGGATTCTCGAAATGAGTGCACAGGATTAATTCACGACGTTCTTTTTCGTTCGACGACATTTTTCCAAATTTACGAAAAATTGACAGTGAAGCATGGCCAACGTGATCTATACACTCTTATCTGATTATAAGCGAAAGCTGAAGATATAATTCCTAAAAATTAAATTTCTACAGCGTTTTTTCCGTGATGCAATTTGATGTGACATACCCTTTATATCTCAGGATCTACTCGTCCGATTTTGCTGAAATTTTTTATCGGCATGTAAAAATGAATTATCTAATGTGTTACATAGCCTTTTTTTAATATTTCTTTTTTTTACATTTTTTATCACCTTCCCCGAAACCACCAAAGGTCCACCTTACCCTAAATATACCTGAGTTCACGTTTTCCACTATGCTTAAACAAGTTATCCATGGTTTTCATAACTTTGTCTCTTGTCTGCAAATCCTTAAAGGAATGGAATGGTGATAAATATGAAGAGGTTTTTGTTTACTCAGTTGAGCAAAATTAAGGAAATTTGATAATCAAATTTTTGAATCTATTCATAATTCGATCTCTTTGCTAGATTTTCGATCCATTGATAAATTGTAAAATCAGTGAACTGAGAGAAATTATCATCATGTTTCTAATCATGTAAACAAAAACACTTTCATAACATAAATGTGAACAATGAACAATATAGAGTTCGGTTCATTTTCTTAGTTGAACCCAAATTTCCAATTGTATTCAACAAGATTAATTTGTGCTTATCATACTTTCTCTGGTTTAATATTTTCCATTGGAGAAACGAACAGTTCACAGGATGAACGAAGGTCTTTAAAATGAAGAAAAAGTCAATTCCAGCGGATCACGAGAGAAAATTTTTATTGACTTCATGATTCATCGTTTCCGAGATGCTGTGGCGGTCGCGTGAGATGAATCATGCCATGACGAATCTGCGCGAAGAGAAGGAACAAAAACAAAACCACGAAAATACAATTAGCGGCCCGGTGTAGCCAACAATTTGGCGGCATTTTCATTAAACGTTTTGCAGCAGCAGCAGCACGTGTTACGTATCATAGCATTATGTTGTGATTGTTCGATAGTTGTGATGTAACAATACCGATTCGATTGTTATGTCTGAGCGATTGGGTTTTTTCCTCCGATTTGAAGAATAAACGTTTTATTCCCCTCACTCACTGGTCCAAGTTTGATTTTGTTTGTGAATAAATAATGTTTATCTCTAGTGGGATCATGCACCAGCAAACCATAAATACTAGATAACATTGTAAAGTTTTTAATGATCTCCAACAGCACAACTCAATCAGTAAGCCCGAGCCGAAACAAAGTTAGATCCCATCAAATGCACTGGCTACAATTGGAGCTCAAATGCCTTCAAATGAGGCGATGATTTGCAGGCTGCACCACATCCACCAAAGTTTACTGTTCAAAGCAAGTGCCCTCTGGAGAAGAAAGCACACAATTTTTGGCATGGTTCGATGCATTCTGCACATTTTGATGGCACCCGTAGCGCTAAAATGCTTGAAACTCCGAGAGCACAAGCACTCACTCCAACTCTCCAACAACATCATGCTGCTCTCGTGAATTTCCTGCAATTAGATTTTGACGATTGTGTTTTGCATTCGTCTGTGCTAGCATTTGCTTTCGGCCCTGGAATGAAGATGAAATGCTTTTCATCGTGGAGTTTTGATGGGGCACTTGACCTTTTTATCTTCCTGGTAGGCTGCAAGGAATTGCTGTTATGAAGTATTATTCAACATTCGCAAATTGTTGATGACATACTAAAAAAAACTGGAAGAAATGATTTAGCATAGTTCGTCAACTAGATATCCATCAAATATAATGAATTCGTAAAAAATTTAGCGATGAATTTCTATCCTGTGTTATCGTCTTGACTTGGACCCATATTATAGTTTCGAACGATGTGAAAACATGAACATATATTGTACATAATTTGAAAGTTCTTCTTCTTCTTCAATGGCACTAACGTTCCTAGAGGAACTTCGCCGTCTCAACGTAGTATTACTTGCGTCATTTTTATTAGTACTTAGTTGAGATTTCTATGCCAAATAACACGCCTTGCAATGCATTCTGAGTGGCAAGCTCTAGAATACGCGTGATCACAGTGCAAGTCGGAGGAAATTTCTTTGACGAAAAATTCCCCCGACCAGAACGGGAATCGAACCCGAAGACCCGGCATGTTAGTTGTGACGCTAACCACTCGGCCAAGGGAGCACAAATTGAAAGTTGTAAGTTGTAAAAATTGAACATGTTCTATTATTAGAAAATAAGCAGAAAAAGGTAAGCGCAAGGTCAAAAAATCAAACTGATAGAAAAAATGCTGAAATCATCCATTTTCCCGTTCCCAACACCTCTCGTGAAGCTAAACAGACCATAAAATGCAAACAATGGGTAGCAATCAGCATAATTGAAGTGAAATTGATAGTCTTTTGCTGCCGGAGACAGGCAGTGAGAGTAGTGTGGAAGCATGTGCTCTCTCCCGGTAGTCGTTAGCTGCCCTTACGATGCCGCCTCCACTATACGCTCCACGCTCTGTTATATCGAGAGTGAAAATGCTTGTCTTTTGGCAAGTGCCACCACCAAGACCCACCCACCCACGCTGGCAACTAGTAATTGAATTTTAATGCAGTAAGCGACCATCCAAAGGCAAACTCTCAAGGTCCATCGCATGGAGGAACAAGAAGCAAAGTTTCGGGCTAACGTCACATAGATTTCCGTATCCTTAACGAACCCTTGAGGCCGTTCGGTTCCGTTCAGGTCATGAGTTTTTGTTCTTTGGTTTTGACTCGTTTGAATTCCATCAAAATGTCCACATATTTTTATTCCGAGAAATTTTCGTTGGAAGTTTTGAATTTTATTCAAAGGAAACTGGATCACAAACTTTCCCTCGGAAACGAAAATTTCGTTTCCCACAAGAGAAACTGTTTGATTTCCCTTGATTGCGGGGACACCACGAGGCTATCAAAATTAGCCCAAAGGGTAGGTATGTTTTCTCCTCCGAAAAGTTTCCTTTCCTGTGATCCAGGTATATGGAAACAGCCGGTCGTTATTTTCTCGCTCGCACACTGCGAATTTTATAATTCATGAAAATCGTCTCGCAATTATCGCAAAGACGCTTTGCTGGAGGTATGCATGAATAAATAAATGAGGTTTGATTTAAAACAATCGTAATTCTTTTAGAAATTCTTATGAAAGGTTATTAAAACAATTTTAGTTGGAAGGGAAAAAATCGTTGTTCGTCTCAGCCATATTTCATGAGTTACCTATTAGGAAAAGTCGTTTTCGTGGGAAACTAACATTCTCTAGCTCTTGTGAGAAGCTCAGCTGTTTGACTTCACTGTAAATAACATACCAGAAATGCAAGCTAAAATTCCCCGTTTCTTCCGATGGAAAAAAAAACAATTTCAGAAAAATTTTAAAATATTTTTATTCGAAGAAATCATCGATTTTTTTATTCCATTTGTTTATTTATTTAAGCTCATTAGCATTTTAGCTGTAATAGAGCCGGATTTAATCATGTACATGTTACATGTTATATCGCATCTATAAATTGTACATAATATGGTAGCCATTTAGGCGTAAGAGTATTCCTTCTGTTCTTCCATTGTTCAGTTAGATCACCGAACAGTGGAGACAATTGATATGATCATTGTGGTGTTATTAATAGCACAACAGCCTGATGTTTTTTGCAGAGCAGAGCAGTTTCAAGTAAAGCTCGTATGGATGGATTGTTGCGTAGACGTAGTTATTATATTATACAACAATACAAATATGGTCAATTGAGGGCCATGAGTTTTGATCTCACGTTCGAGATAACAATATTGGTAAGTTTTTTTTAATTTTGTAGATTAACACAGTATTTTATTAGGGGGGACTCCGGTCTGGAAGAGTTTTCGAATTCGAATTTTTGTTTTATGCATTTTTGGGATTTTTCGATATTTGATTACGTTACAGGCAAAAGTACGAAGTCGCCTCAAGGGATATAGTATGGCTGTACGAATTTTTAAACACGTTTTTCTCATGTTTTTTCAACTGGTGATATCGATATCTTAGGATCTATTCGACCGATTTGGCTGAAATTTTTTATCAGCATGTTGAAATGAATTATCTAAAGCGTTACATAACCGTTTTTTTGATATCTCTTTTTCTATGAGCTTCTAAACAACGATGTTTCATGATAAATAACTCATTTTTAACAAGAATTTCCGCCTTTTTGACAATTTTACGAATTTTTCAAAAACCCCTATGTAACGCTTTAGGTGTTATCCTAAAGTTTCAAAACATTCACTGGAATTCGTTCTGCGACGCCCCGTTGCTTCAGAATCGATACCACCTGCAAGGTACCGATTGTCAGACAGCATGTACGCATCCAACTCTCAACAGCGTAATAATAGTTATTCGTGCACTCAAAAAATGAAAAAATACATCTTCAAATACACTTTAAATAATAACCAGAATACCCGAACACTTCACTTTATTTCTAACATTACATAACATTACATCCGAAAAAAAGATTTTTGATAATTTGAAATACAAATCGGCAGAACAAATGTATAGGAAAAAAGGAAGTTCTTCCAGTTTTTATTTTAGAGATTAGCGAATTGTAATGTATAGCATATCAAACAAATCGTAGAGAATTTTCGATTCGATTGGTATGCAAATCATGACAATTCGTTCACAGTGAAAATATTTATTAACGTTAACTATATTTCATAAAAACGCAACCAGTTTTCCGATTTGGCACTCTTCATGAAAGACTTCTAGTTCTACGTCAAAAATCACAAAAATTCATCACTTTTCGACCTTCCAGACAGAGATTGCCACCCCCTTAAGCGATAGCAATGGTTAATTTATAAGAAATCTGGAATAAATATGGTAAACATATACAATATATGTAATTGCTTGTGATCGTGTATTCGTAAATTGTAGGAAGATCGCCACGATAACTGTTATAGTTATAATATCAAGAAAGAAAATAATGCTCGCGATCCATGCTCGGCATATCGCCAGCTTGTGTACTATTCTCACAAGGGAAAGAATGAATCACAATCGCTATTCCTGCAAAACCATCAAACCTACGTCAAAAATGCGGTCGTGTGCCCCATAAGGTTTTTTTTTTGGAAACATTGACAACTTTGTTGCCTAAAGTTATCTGGATTCTTTCCTTTTTCAGTAGCTGCGACAGCAACTTAATCAGAATGCTTTTGGGGATTGGAATCCGCCTTGACTAGGGTGCCAATGAAAATGGTCATCTCGATTTTTCATACGGAACTTCGTGAGAAATGTTCATTTACACGATAAAATATCCAATGCACAATATTAGCTCAAACGGACTTCAATCACTAGTGTCGCAGGCGTTAACGTTCTAGTTTTTTTTGAAAACCAAAAAATCACCGAGGACCGGGGATTTAAAAAAAAATTATAGCAGGTTGTGTCCAAGATACGACCGCATTGTTGACGTAGAACTACGCTGTTGTTTTATATAAGTCGTTTATTTATTTATTTATTTATTTATTTATTTAATACATCAACAAGTTGACATAGAACCCTAATGATACAGTCTACTCTAATTTATTTTAATCTAATTGGGATTGACGTTGCTTAAGACGATTTTTTCTCGTATATTTGGATAAATGGAAGTGGAATGTGTTCAAACTGACGGTTAAATATTCGAGTTGTTAATAACTTCGGATATTATTATATAATGCTGTGAAATTTTAGGAATAACTGTTTAGTAGAATAGTTTGATCGTCCTGAATTTTTTTATTGTAGAATCAGTTGACGATAATTGATTGATGATTTATTCTTGCCCTCGCAGAAAAATACACTAGCTGATTGTATGTCGCAAATTTTTACGTAAGGGTCATGAAACACGCATCTGCAAACATGAATATCCATATTTCGATGGCTTGAAGCGACTAAATATACACACACTTATCTCCGTTCTGTCTCCTTTCTGTTAATATTGCCGTTCTAGATTAGCTTAACTGCATCCTTGGTGGAGAGAGTTTTGCTACCGCCACGCGAAACTAAATCACAGACCAAATTCCAGAACATTTATTTTGTAATGTAATGTAATGGCGTCAGATTGATGCAATGATTGCAATTCCAGAGACATCAGCGATTCGTTCGCGGCAAAAATAGTTATTAACGTTAACTTTATTTCGTAAAAACGTGACCTGTTTTCTGATTTGGCACCCTTAATGAAAGACGTAGTTCTACGTCAAAAAATTGATGTCAAATGTCTTATAATTTCACGAAAAGTCGAGATTTACTGTTATTTCGAATTTTCTTTTTGTCCCAAAGTGTCGATTTTTGACAATTTATTTTTCAAGATGACGGTAGATCGGTAGATGTTTATGCAATTTTCACACATTTGGATTAAAAATATCGAAAACACCATTTTCATGTAGCCCAATAATCAAGTCATCAAATTTACTTGTAAAAAACAGGAAGTGGGTTATATCTATGGTATAACCGCAAGGGTGACGTAGGACTATCGTTGATTTAGAGATCATTTGTATGAAGTTGAATCTGAATTCATTCTGAATGAATGAATATTTGGAGAACTTCGAAAACGAGAGCGTTACGTTGGAGGCACAAGGTTTTATGCATTCAATATTGGATACGGAAATATCCTACTGATGGGGAAGAATAATCTTCAGAAGCTATCCTGTTGATTGCGATTGATTGAAAAATCACAAAACCTAATGTATTTGGTCACAGTGTTACATGGATAGAAAACATTAAAATAAACTCTTTCATATGAATGTAATTTTAAATTCCCAGAGGATATTTCCACATTTTCCTCGATACTGGAAGCCCACCAGTGGTTAATGCTAACTCGATAACCATCTGTTAATAGCACTTGATTGAAACATATTTGGTCACAGTGTTACATGGATAGAAAACATTCAAATAAACTCTTTCACATGAATGTATTTTTAAATTCCTAGAGGAACTGGCAGATTATTTTCCGGATCTTTCTCGATCCAAACGGAAAGAATTCCGTGCGTGTATGTGTGTGTGTGTAGCGGCTGCTTCGAGATCTTCCCGGGGAACCGTTTGTAGCATCACTCTCCTCCTGATGGATTCCCTTCTGGCCTAAGGTGCACAAACAGGCTCTTGGTGACACCGTTCATGAGACCCAGTACTGCTCTAATATTTATTTAAATTTTGTTTTTTATTTGTCCAAATTTTGTCGATATCTAAATCATTGCGCTGCACAAAGATTTTTTTCTAGTACCTTCAAATATATGAGATTATCTTTACATTGGATTTAGATGGTTTACCAAATTCATAGGAGTCAGCAGTACGATAGAGCTCTGAGAGGAAAAATGAAGCCCTTGTGGAAAGATCATTCGGATTAATGAGAAGAACACTTTAAAAAATCCAAATAATTATAATTTTTTATTTTAATCTTACAATTAAAAACCACGAATAAAATAAAACAATCGATTTCAAGAAAATAAAAATTATAATGCAGACGATGAAGAAATCTATTTTTATGTCTCGCAATGCTCTTAAAAATTCAGCAACAATTACGTCACATGTAGGAAAAAAGCCACAAACGAACGCATTTAAATAAAAATTAGAGCAGAAGTGGGTCTCAAGGTTATATTTTTTTCAAAATTTCGAAATGCCAGAAAATATATAACAAATTTTTGTACCGCGTATTTAATTTTTTTTTTATTATTAGATTTCTTGGTGGAAAATTGTTTGAAGATATTCATCGATACACCTTAGTAAGATGTACTTTCTGTATTTTTTTTCTTTTTTTTTTTTTTTGTCTCAAAGCTGTTGAGAATAGCGTGAAAAAAACGAAAAGGTGCATTTTCCACCATAGATCCTATGATATATGGTACCATATAAGGACTCAAATATATGGTACTTCTGCCAAAATGTTTTATTTAATATCCTATACAATATTTTCCATACGGCTGGTGATTTGGTTTGCGGGCGTTTTTTACTCCCTTACAACTCCCTTTGGAAATATACAGGGTTTTCCAACTTTAAATTCCGAAAGTAAATTGAAATATAACACACTTAGAATTCGAATTTCGATGAAACTTTTATTTCAAATTAAAGTTTGGTTTATGCCATTATGTGTGAAATACAACATCATTCAAATGTCCACCTAGGGCTTCCTCGCACACCTTGATCCGGAACAGGTAATTTTCAATGACTTTTCGGCACATATGGGGCGGTATCTCGGTCATAACTTCACGAATGTTGTCTTTCAAATGTTCAAGAGTTTGCGGAGAGTTGGCATAGACATAACCCCACAAAAAAAAAAGTCTAGCGGGTTCAAATCGCATGATCTGGACGGCCAATTGGCATCACCAAAATGCGAAATAATGCGTCCCTCAAATTTCGTTCGCAATATGGCCATGTTCGGTCGTGTTGCGTGGCACGTGGCGCCGTCCTGCTGAAACCACATGTCATCCGTATCCATATCTTCAATTTGTGGCAAAAAAAATTCGGTTAACATGCGGCCATAGCGCTCACCATTCACAGTTACCGTCTCGCCGTCCTCGTTTTCAAAGAAATACGGCCCGATGACTCCACCAGACCATAATGCGCACCAAACAGTGACTGTTGGCGGATGCAATGGCCTCTCAACAATCACGTGTGGATTTTCTGAGCCCCATATACGGAAATTTACAACATCATCAGCTCGAAATGTGCCTCATCGTATTCCATGGTCACCACGCTCTAATTTTTGTACCAGTTGGACTTTATATGGATGTAGGTGCAAGTCCAAATGCAAAATTCGCCACAATGATGTGTTTGACAAGCCCAATTGCTGAGCACGCCGTGGAATCGAAACATTCGGGTCATCCTCCACACTGGCAGCAACAGCAGCAATATTTTCGGCCGAACGCACATTACGATGATGCACAGGTTTCACAATATCCGCTACGGATCCAGTTTGTTCGAATTTACGCACTACATTAGCGATTGTGTGCTCTGTAGGCCGTCCATGACGACCAAAATCCGTCCGTAATGCTCGAAAAACATTTGCCGGTTTTTCATCATTTTTATAGTATAATTTAACAACATTAACACGTTGTGCGATGCTAAAATGATCCATATTGTAAAATGGCAGACATTCAACTCACGATATGACGCTTTGGTTGACAGCTATGTCAAACGGTTGTCAGCGCAGGGCTGCATACTTTCGGAAGCCCGAAATGGAAAACCCTGTATAAAAAATGTTTTCTGTGTCGCGCAACACTGCAATATGAATTATACTGTTATACTGAATCTTTAAATCCAAGAATTTTTTTTTCCAAAATTTCAATATTTTTTAGTACTTCAATTTTTGATGATTTTTTTTTTTATAATTTTTCTTGATACACCACAGTAAGATGCACATTCAGTATTTTTTTTCAAATTTTCATCTCGAAGCTTTTGAGGATGGCGTGAAATAAACGAAAAAATACGTTTTCACTATAGATCCTATGTTAAACCACATAGGGGTTCAAAAAAAACGCCAAAATTTCTTATTTGATATCCTGTACAATATTTGCCATACAGCTGCTGATTTGGTTTGGGGGCACTTTTTACTCCCTTACCCGGCCAGACCCATTTATCACTGCACGCTGTTACGAAACGTAAAGCTCTAATCAAACGATTTCTATACAAACGGGATTTTATATGCAGAAAATCCGCTCGTTTTAATCAGCTTTGAATAATAATGTTGCGATCCGTATCGCCAGTTAGCGAGTTAGCTGTGGCGAATCAGCAAACGTGAGTCTAACAAGGTATGATGGAAACTAACCGGCGAGTTAATGAGAACAAACGGAATATCATACCTAACAGAACACAAGACACAATTCTGATCGTGCGATTTATGATTATATTTTTTCCACTCTCCAATGCGAAAAAAAGGCTCCAGTCTGCGGTGCGACCAACATGGTCGTATATTTTTACCATCGCGAACAAGATTGATGTAGTTAGAATGAGAGTGGCGAGGTGTGAATGGATACTCCTATTTATCACCCTATCCGTTCGATGATGATATTTGATAAAAAAAAAAGCAAACAATGTCTGTGACCTCCTCAACGATTGAATGAGGCTGCTCTTTTTTCATCTACGGTGATTTGATAATCGCTCGCCTCTATCTTCCATCTATTTGTTTTCTTCACCTGCTCAATTCGTTCAATTCGATTGAAACCATGCACTTCAGAACCGCTCGGCGGAACGCGGTACAACACGGCGGCACCTTTACGGTGTTAGTGGTTCAGTGGGTACAGGCAACAACATCTATGGAAAATGAAATTGCACCGCCGATCCGAGATTTTGCAGTTGTTGTACCTGTGATGTATTGCATTCCGATGGAAGCTGATATTTTGTTTTGAACGCATGCATGCAAATCCTACTTCCACGCCGAACAAGCGGCTTGCGTTGGCGGTGGGAGGCAGGAGAGGAGATGAAAAACTACAGCGATTAGCGTTGGTGTTTGAGACAGAATCGAGGCGTGAGAGCTGCAGGCTTAGCTTAATCGCATATGCATGCCTCCGTTTCTCGAGAGGGCACGTGCAGCTTACCTATTTGGAGCAGATAGATGATACTTGTTTTCTGCTTCTGAGCACGCGTTCTGGTAAAATTGGCCTTACAAGCTAAAACAGAAGCAGCTTACATCGCTCGCGGGTGAAGACGTTAATTAAAAGTTGAACAGATTGAAGGCTAATTGGAGAATGTTTTGGAAACTGTGGGTATATTTTGTATAGATTTTCTGTATGCGATAAACTGAAACGGTTTGCACTATCCAGCAGTGGCGTCACCAGAGGAATAAGTCAAACTTCTCGTAGCAATATCAGATTTTCATGTCAAACTAAGAAAAAGTGCTTATTAAATAGTTTCGAGAGCTCCTAGGCTACCCAGCTGCAGTTATTTTGCGATAAGATCAGATGAGATCAAGATTCGCTTTACGTTCATTTTCATTGGGGTAATGAGAATCAACGGAGTTTCACTCGTGTTTCAATATATGCACTCTGGTTGGAGATGTAGTTGAGAAAATTTTAATGCACTCATCTCCATGAACCGAACTGGGAACCGTAAGATCTGCGAGATAACAAAAACGCTTAACCTTTGCACGTCAGGTCGTTTCTCCAGACTTCATGTGGAGATGAAAATACTGAATGAAGATGTTTTATGCAGTCAATAATTGCACACGGATGGAGGCTATGCCGGAATGGTCATTGGCATCAACACTGTCGCAAGAGAAGAATCATCATTGTTTGTCCCCGGTTGCTTCACTCGAAAAACATTAGCTTTGTCGGTTTATCAAGTTGCAAAAAAAATATCGACGATTACAGATTTCTATATTCCACTGCATTTATTGCAAGTTTTCTCCGATTGATGAAGGTTGTTAACAGATAAGGGCTGTTTATCTCATGTAATGCTTAGTAAGAAAATGAGTTTCTCACCATTTCTAAGTAAGGATTTTCAGAGTTTGAAACCGAGAGGAACTCCGATGACCTGTGGACGACAATGCTTCTGTTACAGAAGTACTATAGGTTTGATTCATACAAATTAAGCTAATAGTGTGTGATAAAATATATTAATTCGACCATTGCGGCGTTGCGGCGTTGTTCATCGACCGATGAATCATTCAATAACAACAAGAAAAAGTTGATGTTCGGAAAACTTTTTCTCTGTAAAAGTGCCCATCTTGTTGGAAATTGTTAGGGGTACTCATATCCCTAAAAGTAATAAAAGGTTTTCGGGAGCTGAATAAGAAAATACAAGTGGCCTTGTTGATGGTTGAATATAGAACTGACTTTATTGTCTTCTTCTTCTTCTTTGTTTTAAAGAGGCTTTAAACTTTCCAGTTCATTTGACGAATTTACGTTAGAATTGCAACCAGATGGCGCAGCGAGTAAAATGAGGATGTTTTGTTTTTTTGGTATGAAATTCGTTCAAATTTTCTAGAAAAATCAGAATTTATCTTCAAATTTCCCGGTTTCATGTATTCTTTCCATGCTGAAAAGGTTAGAAAATCATCATTTTACAATGTGCTATGTACATTACGAGGAAAGGCTTGTTATAAGTATTGTAACCTTAATTTTTTTCAACTAAGTAAACGATGAATAGGGTGTTTTGCGCTAAAAATACTGCAAATCCTTCTCGTATCGGCCCATACATAATCAATGATATCAGCCAATTTGATATGATATCGATTTCATCGCAATTATCCATAGTATCAATAACCGGTATGCATCATCAAACTTAAAATTTTCAAAGATTGTCTATGACTTTGTTCAAATCGCGTGTTGAAACCATCGTAAATATTAAAAACTCCAACTTTTTTACCATATACTGACGACATTCAATGGCTGAAATGAATCTAAATTGAAAGAAAATGAATAATCACCACCGAATCTTGCTTTTCAGTGCGTAAAATAAACAAACACCCTCACCTTTGTGGTTCTGAGCTCTAATGTAGATGTCGCATGAGCTGATTCAGCTTTGCGTAAAATCCTTAATTGTCTTTATGTCACTGACATTTATCAGTCGGCGCAGGCGTTACCTGCGTTACGTACGGTGTCCAGCTCCGACTACACTGTAACAATGTTTTTATTGAAGGTAGACATAACAGTCGTCCCCTTCATTCTTTTTTAATCAACCTATTCTTACAATTCAGTATAATTCGTATGAACTGACTAATATTTTACTTTTACAATTCGATATGTCAGCCATTTTGATCGCCACTAAAGGATTTCTGACAATTTCTTCTTGTATAATAATAATAATAATTCGGTTCTTCGAATGGGCGCTTTGTCCATTTCGAACGCCGTAAACTTCCCGGCCTCTGACCTTTGCCAGATCATCCCGTGAGATTTCCCACTGGATGACCTCTGAGCCGCTTCCAGCTACACGTTCTTCAACGTTCTTGTCCAAAACATCGGCATTCTTGCCCTGTGCACCCGGCTGCATTACGATGTTTGGTCTAGATTCCGGGTATTTTCTATGATACAATCTAAGTTGACTTCGGTGGGCCATTACCCTCACGTTTCCAAGAAGTACCTGGAATGTAATTTTTAGAGAATTGTTTTTTCAAACAAACGTTTAACCATCTGTTTGGCATATTATTATGGTGATTTTTGTACCACACTTTATCACCTTCCATCAGATTATCTAAATTGTCATTTGACACCTCTTTCATTAGCTTTGGAGTATTATCCATACTGTCATCATCTGAAGCTTATGGTAATGTTAACTTATATTTGTAATTATTTTTAGGATTTACGAGATCAAGAATAGTTTTTGGTTTAAAAGTACTATTCGTCACAATACTATTTCTATAATTCATTAAAAATAAATTAATCTTGTCTTCCAAATTCAAATCTATCATATCCGGTTCCAATAAGAACTTTTCAATACCTCTTTCACAGTCCTTACCAGCTTGCCCATTGCTTGATGAGTTGTAAGGAGGACTTTTGAACACTTTTATTCCCTGCCTTTCGAGGAATGAAGAGAAGGTGAAAGAATTGAATGGAGGACCCCCGTCTGATACCAGAACATCCGGTAAGCCAAATCTTGCAAAATAAGCAACCAATTTCTTCAATACCTTTGCATAATCCATGCCTTTATTCATCCAATCTATCTCCAGCCACTTGGAGTATGAATCCACTATTAATAGAAAAGGTTGGTGGGAAAAATGAAAGAAATCTATGTGAATTCGGCTAAAAGGCTTTGTAGTAGGTGCCCATTGAGACAACAATTTTGTTTTTGGCTGCCATACTACTGCACACTTCGCACCCCGTAACGTAACTTTCAATATCCTTGTTAATCCCAAATCAATATATTTGTCTTCTTACCAATTGCTTTATTTTAACTATTCCTGCATGATTGGCGTGCAAAAGCTTTAGAATTCCGCTTTGCATTCTTTGTGGAATAACCCCCCTGTCTTGATACAATATGCATCCATCAATTATCTCCAAATCATTTCGATTGGCAAACCGTCCATTAAGCGTTTGTCTAACTTTTTTGGCCATCCAACATGCAAAAATGTCATAATTTGTTGTAAATTTCCATAATTATTCGTCTCTTTGGCAATCATTACAAAATCTATTGGGGAATCTTTACTGAAATTGATACTCTTTATGAACTCTTGGTCAATTTCATTGAGAACCGACTGCTCCAATGGGAATCTCGAACAAAAATCCGCATTGCCCATCTTAGCAGAAGGTCTATATTGAATTTCAAATTCATAAATAGCAAGTTCAAGCACATATCTTTGGAGTTACACATATTGAATTCTTGCCTTCTTTCCTAAAAATTCCTATCAACGGTTTATGATCAGTATAAACGATGAACCTTAGTCCATACAAATATTTATGAAATTTCTTTATCGTGCTTCTAAATGAAGAATTGGATACGTTTTTTTGCGCGTCATTTAACGTAAAAGAAGTAAAACTGATAGGTTTTTCTATACCATCAACCATATGCGCAATTACGCCACCAAGACCATAGCCCGAAGCATCTGACACAACAACAATGTCAATCCTAGGACCGTAAAATTCTAAAATGTTGGCTGAAATCAATTATTGCTCACTATCTTGAAAAGCTTTTTCGCAATTATTGTCCCAAACAAATTTAACACTGTTCTTCAACAAGTTATACAAACAATACAACTTGGAAGACATATTAGCCACAAATCTATTATAATAATTAATTAAACCTAAATATGATTTCAACTCATTAATATTTTTAGGAGCTTTTGCTTCCTTTTTCACTAATAACGTGTCCCAAATATTTCAATTCCGAAACAAAAAATTTGCATTCATTCTAAAAATTTACTTCAATATTTGCCTTTGCAAGCCTTTCTAAAACGATTACCAGCTTATTACGACAATAAAAAAGTCTTTACCTGCAATTAAAACATCATCAAGATAGCAATAGACATTAACAATTCCATCCAACACCTGGTCCATAACATGTTGGAAAATCGATGCACTAGAAGAAGCACCCTGTGGTAAACGATTATATGTAAATAAGCCTTTAACGCTTTGGACGCCCCGTCACCCAGATATGGGTAACACTTTCCTCGCTCGAATTGAGTAGGATTTTTAGAAGGTATTTGATAGAATAGGCACCTAAATGTAACTATAGAATATGAAGAAAAATAATAAAATCATAACCATAATATTATACTGTTAATTCTATACTTTTTATTAATTTATAGTACGGATGGTTTGTACTGAAGTTTTTTGCAAAACCCCTATACTATGACTTTGGCATGTGTTATTGTCATCAATTCGTCTTCAATTGAAAACAAACATTGCTAGATCAAGTAAAAGTTATCTATAAACAAAGTTTGATCTTCATTTAATAATTTAATCACATTTAATCTGCAAAAAACTCAAAAACATCGCGTTGGGCGTCGAACGTGTTAATAGTATTGATAACCATAAATTTCTTTCGCCGTTCATTTAAAACAAGCTGTGTGTAAGCTCCTTCAAGGTCCAACGAACAAAATACCTTACAATTTGCCAACTTAGCAAATAAATCGCCAGCCAATGGTAAAGAATATGTGTTCGGTATTAAAACTTTATTGATCGACACTTTGCAATCAATAACGAGTCTTATCTGACCATTTTTCTTCATTACTGCAATCACAGGTGATGTCCACTCGCTGGTTCCTACCGGAGTTATCACATTCTCTTTTTCTATTTTTTTTAAGTAAGCTAAAACTTTATCCCTTAACCTATAAGGTACTTCATAGGCCTTTTTGAAAATTGGAATTTAGCTCTTTACCACCAAATCCGCTTTAAAACCATTGATCGGTGTCGAAAAATTTTTAATGAACACTTCTGCGAAAACATTTTTGATTTGTGTAACTTCATTATTCAAATTCAATGTATTTAAGCTGTTCACTTGTTCGTGAAACAAAATTTCTTTAGAAAAAAAATGCCTCCATCGAGGAAAGAAAACATCGAGCCAATTTCTGCCAAATCAAGGGATAAAACTGTAATCACAATCTAAAACAATAATTTTCAAGTCATGTTCAATACCATTCAGTTTAACTAACACATTTTTTCACCTTCAACCTTTAGTTTATAGCCGTTCACCACCTGAAGTTGTTTGTTGGAATTATTTAAAGGTTTTCTAAATATATTGTAATATTGATTTTTGCCCATTACTGTTACCGTTGACCCACAATCAACTTCCATTTTAATTATTATACAGTAGAACCCCGATTATTCGCGAAATAGTCGGGCTAGGTCACCGCGGATAACTAAAATCGCGGATAATGCGATATACGAGAAAATAAAGATATTTCAGCCTGAAAACTATGTTTTATCAATAAAGGAATCATCAAACTATCCATATGTAAGGTCGTGTGCAGCAGTGGTAAAATAATATAAATGCCATAACCAAAACAAAAGAGCAAGTCTTTAAGTCACACTGACAAATTTTGGGGAGCTCTATAAAATTACTATGGAACTCGCTTTCGTGGATCATCCGCTCGCGGATAAACGGGGTTCCACTGTATTTTCAATTAAGACATTAATCAAGCAAGGTTCACTCATTTTATTTATGGACCCAATATGCATGTATTATAATTCACCTGGATTCCACTCCTCGAAGTCGTCGTCACTGTCAGTAGTCGTCATTTTTCCCAACAAGGATGTCAGCTGTTGCTCTCCACTCGTTCCTGGTTTAGTCGTATCTACAAACTTCACCGCATCACTCTTCAATTTTTTCAAAGCGAAACACTTCCTTTTTATGTATCCTTTGACCCCACATATATTCCATGTTGTAATAAGTTTATCCATTTTTTCTATTGTCAAACTTTCTTCCTTCAATAATAATTGCTTCAAGTCCTCATCTCGGAGACCTGCTAGCACTCTGTCTTGAATTGCAACATTTTTAAATTCACCAAAACCGCAAAATTCCGCCTGAAGCTTTACTGCTGGTACGAAATCTTCAGCCGACTCATCGGGCTGCTGAGCCCTGTGACTAAAGCGAAAGCGTTGAACCAAATCTGGTTCAGTTTTATCTAGCTTTTGTTTCAACTTTTCAACTATTTCATTGTAGCTAGCTGCATCTAATTCATCCTTTCTATAAAATAACTTCAATCGTGAATACACAAATAGACCACAAAGGTTCATGAAAAGGGACTTCTGTTTAGCCGCTGACACGTCATTAGCGACGAACGTGTACGATCCGATCCAAACGATCCGCCCAGTCCCCGAACGACGTACCTTTACGATACGGTTCGATTGAAGATGCCATACCTTGGCTCATTTTGTATAAAAATTGTAAAAAAAAAGTCTTCGGAATATCCGAAAAAATCCGTTTTGTATAGAAAACACGAGGCGAACACAATTAAATAAAAACTAATTAGCCTTACATGTTCAGAAAAAATAATAGATCAAAATGACTCACCGATATGGCCGTACGACCATTGCCGACGAAATTATTGAATTTACCGTCGAAATTATTCTCCGGAGCCAGCCGATTGTTCGGATAAATTTCCGAAATAATGATACACCACTTTTCACAGGAACAAAGGGATGAAGCCTCGATTCCAATTTCATCCTTGTAGGAACAAAGAATCTCAATAAGATGGCGGATGGCGTTGTATTTAGGCTGTGAATAAATACAAGGAAAAAAAACAGGAATTAGCACCTTTGTATGAATTACCACAAAAGACACTATCTATAAACACTGTTCTTTTTTTGTTCTTCGGTATTGTTTTAATTAACTTTTTTTTTTGCTTTTGACGTAGAACTACGTCTTTCATTTAGGGTGCCAAATCAGAAAACAGGTCACGTTTTTATGAAATAAAGTTAACGTTAATAACTATTTTTGCCGCGAACGGATTTTGGCCATTTACATATCAAACGAATCGGGAATTCCCTAAGATTTGTTTAATATGCTATACATTACAATCCCATAGTCTGTATATGGTTTAAATTGATGAAAATTGGAAGCATTCCTATTTCCTCATACATTTGCTCTGTCCATTTTTGCGCTTTCCCTAACAGAGCTGTGAATAACGAGCAACGAAGGGGAAATCGTAAGAGTAAAGTCTCCGTGAACAAAGGAAAAGAAGAAAAACGAAGGAAAATATTCGCCTAGAGTATAAACAGTGGATCTCGCTGACCCAAACTTTCATTCTTCGTGAGAAAATCGACTGAAAAACATCGTTGCTGGGCGAGCTGGACGGCGAGGGATCGAATGCCTTTCTCAAGGAGTAATATGAGCCAAGAGTAGAGTTTTCCAAAGGCCCTTACCTTTGGCCCGTGAAGGTTAGAGACGAACGAACTGAAGAAGTTTAAAGTCTCAAGTAAGGAAGGAAGTCAAACTTTCAGTATCGTTCCGCATTCGAAGCAATGAATATCGCTTGCCCTTCCTTGTTTTGCGTCATCACATGTCTTCGTTTCGGATTGAGCTGTGGACGCGACCAAATTACTCACTCGTTGATTTCTCTGGCATTGAGAGTTCTGAGCTACACAATTGTGTGGGGAATCATCAAGCTAGGCTATCGTCAGCTCACCAAGAAAATTGTGTGGGGAATCATCAGCTCACCAAGAAAATAAATGTTCTGGAATTTTGTCAGTGTTTTGGTTTCGCATGACGGTAGGAAAACTCTCTCCACAAAGGATGACAGCTAAGCTAATCTAGACTAGCAATATTAACAGAATGGGCTTCTGTTGAGAAGAGCGCGAAACAGAGATAAGTGTGTGTATATTTAGTTGCCTCAAGCCATCGATATATGGATATTTGTGTGCGTACGTGCGTGCTTCATAGCCCGTACGTAAAAATAGTGCATCTTCGCTACGCTGAAACTCCATTTGTATCTGTTCTCGTGTGCATTGGCTCTGTAACGATGCAACAATCGCCTAATTTTTTATGCTATGATTGACGATTGTTTTGTGTTGCAAATTATGCAGTCGTAATGATAAATATAAACAAGGAGGAGAGGCAAACAATTATCGTCAAATAATTCTTCAATAAAAAAAACATTTCAGGGCGACCAAACCGGTAGAATGGTTATTTTAGAATTTTCGTAGCATTATAAAATACTATCCGCAGTTATAAACAAGTGACCTGAATTAAACCACAGCGTAGTTCTACGTCAACAATGCGGTCGTGTCTTGAACACAACCTCCTATAATTTTTATCACTTTTTTAAACTTTTTTACTCATCGCCACTGTAAAAGTGATAAAAGGTTTTCAGGAGCTGAATAAGAAAATATGTGTGGCCTTGTTGATGGTTGAATATAGAACTGACTTTATTTGCGATCTAACGTACAAATCTACACCTAGGCGGCGCTGCGGTGAAATTGATGATGGTTTTAAATTTTTGTCATGTGAGCTTATGGAAGGTTTGTAGTTCTTTCCATAAATTACAATGTTATAATCATAAAATATTATTTGATTGCGATGAGTTTGTAAGAAATTTTATTCTGCGCAATTTTATATATAACATGTTATTTATTTGCCTCTTTCAGCAGTGAAAACTATAAAAATGTTGACAATGGTTGAATTAAAGAAGGAAATTCGAGAGCACAAATAGAAAAATGCACGATTCCTGCATGTGAGAACTACCTTGGAAAGCCCGGAAGTAAAATGTACGTGATATGTTTTTGAGTTTTAGGTTACATTAGCATCATTTTCTTAGTTCAAAAACAAAATCCAGATGTCTCACCGATCGTTTACGTTTTGCGTTAGATCGCCAATTGTCTTTATGTCACTGACATCTATCAGTCGGCGCAGGAGTTACCTGCGTTACGAACGGAGTCCAGCTCCGACTACCCTGTAACAATGTTTCATATTGAAGGTAGACAATATCCATTTTTTTCAGAATTTAAAAAAAAACATGTCGAAAAAAATGAATTTCAATTTAAAAAAAAAAATTTTCAATGATCTTACTTTTCAACAATTTACTTGATATTTTTCAATGAAAACATAAATCATTTCCTTCAATTGATTTTTTGACTAAAATTTTGAAGCTCTGATAAATTTTTCTTGAAATTTTGAGTTTTTTCAACGTTTTTTTTCGAAAAATCTTACTTTAAAAACTATAAGATCTACAACATGTTGGTTAGAGAATGTAGGGTTTTATTGATGTTTTCATTAAAAAATATCAAGCAAATTTTTGAAAAAAAAGTCACAGGAGGGTTGTGTCTGAGACACGACCGCATAGTAGACGTAGGATTCCGTAAGGCTCTCCGTTGATTTTGGATATGTTTAAAGAATTACATCGAGCGGTTTTTATTTATGAAAATTAAAATAAATCGTTTCATATATCAAGTCATTAAAGTTCAATATTTAAATTTTATTGCTAGAATTAATTGTATCATTCACCTTACTTGCAATATAAAAATGCCCCCGACTTGCATATGTTTGCAGCGCCGATTTCTCCCGGGCACCTTGACTTTGATGTCTTTGTTAGGGAACACATTTCGGTAGGAGCCCCCTACTTCGACCAATCAGAACTGGGTATTTCCGTTAGGATAGGGACTGAGATTTTTCAATTGTTCGATAGCTAGTTTTATGACCTATATTATTTACTTCAATATAAATAATTGTTCTGGAGTGCCGAAATCGATTGACGCAAACATTTCATCAATCCATCATAAAACGACTGAGCAAAAAGCGTTTGAAATTGGACAAATTTTCACGATGTACTCCATTTTCGATTTTCAATTTGTACCCCAATATGTTCCCGAAAGAATTTGAAAATCAAAATTTATTTTTTTCGAAAACAGTTTTTTTTTAAATTCTGATTAAATAGATACATCGGAAGATGAGCACTTTTACAGGGAAGGTAGGGAGTTTTTCGAACATCAACTTTTCAATGTTTTTATTTGAAAAATTACTATTAATGTTGATTTCGTAACATTTGTGTGTATAAATTATCGCGATTTACATGCTCTGCTAATTTTTTTCTATTCAGAAACATGTCAAGAATATGTCAAACGCGAGAATTTACACACAAAAATGTAACGAGTGAAATTAGTTTTTTTCAGGGATCTCCATACCAAAAATGCCCTAAATTTCAGTAACTATAAAAGATAGAAAGTTGACGTCTTCGACGAAAGTTCATATTTTAAAAAGATCTAAAACTTTGTCGAATACACTATATTGCTATCTTGACTTTAAACAAAATTAGGATTAGTCAAGAAATAACTCCCGGTTTCGAATAGCGGAATAATTGTGTGTGCTCTGATGCTTGTCAACAATCAATGTTTCCGCATTTGTTTCCGTCATTTAAAAAGGAAACACTGCTCAAATTCTTGATGACGAGAGATGGAAATTCTCCGTCATTGCATCCGATATAGTCGAACCGCATGGAGATTTATCTCCAGCAAACGGTTTCAGAACAAAGTCAGCAAAAGTTCGTCATGTTTCATCATGTGCTCATCTTCGGCAACATCGAAACGCAACCTGGTTGTTGTACGATTGATGGTCGCGATTGCTTGCGAGATTTTTTTTTTCTCGGGGCGTCCTTCAGCCACCAATTGCTAAAACGATGCACATTGTGATCTTCAATTATCTCGCTCGCGGAAAATCGGATAATTATTGTACAGACACCCCTATCCACAATTAGCAGCAAGTAGACCCAATCGACACCAGATAATTACCCGCCATCGTTGAAAAATCACTTGGAATGTAAATTGCGCGCGTTTTTTTTTTGTTTTTTTTTTGCCTTTATATTTTCAATTTCGACCGATTCACACCTCACCGGTTGGTCTAAATTGACCATTGGGCTGTACCCGATAGAACCTCCATCCCTCGTAATTAACGTGGCGATTGTTTTGAATTTCACACCCAAAATATAATAAATCCTCCGGGTGACTCTAAACATTTTGCGGTTCTCGGCTTGTTGGCGTTGGTTTCAATATTACCGGTGTAGATAATCAAGTGTGGAAAAATTATGCACACAATTAAGTGAATAACATTTTCCGTCTCTTTGTTTCTTGCAGGCCAATTAACACACAGCCAGTGGTGGCGGCGACGCGGTGGCATTCTCCCTCTCTTCCAGCGGACACGTGTTTATGGTATGTATTCGCATTACTCAACACTAATTGATCCAAGCCGCCCCAATAGGGAAACCATGTTGCAATGAATCATTGAACACACTTCCAATAGCCGCCCTTCAATTGATTCGATTCGATTTAAGCACGATTTTTTTTTGCGTATTATTTATGGAAAGCAACTATTGGCAGCTGCTTTATGGCTAGTTAATTGAGATGGTTTTTTATTTCCGCTTGTAAAAAAATCCCACCAACCACTGGACGTAACCAGAATAAGAGATTACGAAGGCGTGAAGTGTGATTCGAAAAGTATACAACTGGGAAACGTGGCTTTCAAAGCACATTGTTGTGCTGAGAATTAGTCGCCCCAAGATACATACTGCAAAAATGTGCTTTCTGCGCTTGGTCAGGGAACGCGATGATTACGTGGTCCGTTGTTGGATGGCAGATATAAAAGGTTGTAAACATGCGAAGAGATGCGTCATGGTTAGTCATATTCCTCCTCAAGTGATTTTTTCGGGAAGCAAAATAAAAATACGAATGTTAAGCTTAAGTTGAAAGCTCCCATCGACGAATTAGTTTTACTCCCCCCCAAATGAATCGAGGAATTATCTTATTGGTGATTATTTTGAGCTACATCCCAGGAACCGTAAAAACCATTTATTATTGTACCGAAAGCGGATGACGGAGGTGGTGACCCAGTAAACAAGACTGACCATCATCACCATCATCATCCTGTTCTCCTAATTTAGACGTCGTCAGGCGGTGTCCAAAGAAACGGGAAACGGCAAATCGAGAAACAATTTAGTGGGTCACGACCGCGCTCATGTCATCAATGTTGGATCGAATAAAGAGTCGCCTGACTTTGGAGCTGTCTCCAGGAAGAACCCGTATCGGGTGCACGAGTGGAGGCGGATGTATTTACTGCAATTAAATTACCATGCTGGTGTTGAGCTACAAAGATGAGGACAACAAATAGCTTGGATTTTTTTAAAAGGATTGAACGTTACAAGAAGGAGATTTTTAGATAGTCTAGATAGTCTCTCCAACTACCCAACTTTTCTCCCCAATTTAGCGGAATAAATTTGAAAAACAATTACTGAAGAATACTATTTCAGAGTTTGGAAACATTTGATAACCAGAATCCACCGAATTCGATCCTCGTTTCACATCCAGAAAACTGGGATCTTCTACACGATAATATCTCGTCGTATCTGAGGATTCATACCAGTGATTTTTTTTCTTTTTCCCAAACACTAAAACGGACATTGTTTTATAACACTGTTGCCATTCGAGGGGCTTCAATCGTTTGAAGCTAGCGATCGACCAGAAACGTCCAGAATTGACCAAACGAATAGGCGGTTTGTTCCATCAGTTCACAATTCCAAGAGCTTGATGGGGATGTTTTAATGCATTCACCATATAGTTCGGACCTGGCACCAAACGATTATGACCTTCTTCTCGTATTGAAAAATTTCCAGAGTGATAAGAAATTGGGATCAAGAGAAGATTGTGAAACTCTATTGCTATGGTTTCTCGCTAATAGGGACCAAGACCTCTATGATAGAGACATTATGAAGCCTCCTTTTGAATGGCAACAAATTTTCCAACAAAACGATGTATATTTCGGACAATCCGAAGCATATTGTGTATACGAAGTTAGGCACCGTCATGGTAAAGCGTACTGATGATCAGCAACCCATAGCCATACACTCGGATGTTCTTCTTGGACAATTGTTTTAGATAAGTGATAAAATTTTATACAAAACAAAAAAAAAATGTATACTGTAGTAGTTAATTTGCAGGCCCCTAGAAACTGCTTCCCATTTTTCGTATGATGCCTCAGTTACAAAACCGCACCTCAACGAATATCCCTGGTGCAGTATTGAATGCCGCTCTCCTTCCTGTCAAGTTGAATGTATGTCATGGAAACGCCCAAAGTTTATGCGCCAGAAAATCAGCTAATTTGGATGAAATTAAGGACCTCCTAAGCGGTTCAAAGATATCAGTAGCTGGCTTCACAGAATCCTGGCTTTCGGATGAAACAGCTCTCGTAGTATCTCCATCCCAGAATTTAATGTTGTTCGAAACGATCGATGCTATCGCCGTGGGGGCGGAATCGTGCTATATTATAAAGATCATCTGTCCTGCTCTAAGATTTTTAATACACAATTGACTCCTGAGTCTGTGGATATAACTGAGTGTCTGGCGGTGGAGTTGCGACTAGGAGTTGAAAAAATCTTGATTATAGTTATCTACAATCCCCCAGAGAATAACTGCTCACATTTTCTTGAAGAGAAACTGTAAAATTTCGCCACTCGCTACAATAACGTTCTGCTAATTGGAGATTTCAACACTGATATGTCGAAGCCTAGTAGAAAGAAAATGCAGCTCAAAAACCAACGTTTTTTCATAGAGACGGTTCGTCACAGCTGGATCTGTTCATCACAAGTTCTAGCGACAAAGTATTGCGATTTAACCAAGTTAGTTTTCCCTGGACTATCACAACATGACCTCATCTTTGGTTCACTGGACTTTGACGTCAGCTGCTCAAAGTAACGTCACGTATCGAGATTACCTTAATTTCAATCCACATTCACTACGAAATGCCATTTATTCCGTCCCCTGGAATATATTCTATGCGATCCAAGGTCCCAGTGAATTGGTTAATTTCTTCAACTATCACATAAAATAAACTCGTTATGACTGCATTCCGCTTCGTACCAGAAAGAATGAAAAATCATCCAACTTGTGGTTCAATAGCGAAATTCGTAAGGTTATACTGGAACGCGACTTAGCTTACACAAACTGGATCAGGGCACCGAAAACATCCAAGGACCAAGCGCGACATCGGTATGAAGTCCTGAGAAACCGAACCAACACGATGATTTCGGTTGCAAAAACGACATACTTAAATCATCTCTTAGACGACCGGGTACCGTCAAATGTCATTTGGAAACGGCTCAAAAGAATTGCAGTGGGTACAGGCAAAACGTCAACAATTTGCGAGTTTTACCCAGATGAAGTTAGCCGTGTGTTCCTCTCGAGCTACATCCACAATGACAACCACAGTGAAATAAGGAGATCATCGTCAGACTCGCCCTACAGCTTCTCATTCCGGCCAGTGCATCAGAGGAAAGTGGTGAACGCCATATGTTGCATTAAATCCAATGCAATTGGTCTGGATGGCTTTCCAATCAAATTCATCAAAATAATCCTGCCGTTGGTCGTGCAGCAAATTACTTTTATCTTCAACAGCATCTTCGAAAAAAGGCCACATTTAAACGCTTTGTCAAACCTTAGACCAATCAGTATCCTATGTTCGCTATCGAAGTCATTTCAGAAACTTATGGAACAACAGATGTCAGCCTTCATCACGGAAAATAATCTTCTATCAGAGTTTCAAGCGGGTTTCCGAAAAGGGCAGCTCGAAGCGGTTCGAGTATATGACGATTTGGCACAAACTATCAATAAAAAAGGTACTGCCATTTTGCTACTGTTGGACTTTTCTAAAGCCTCGACACTATTCCTCATCGCAAACTATGTTCGAAGCTACAAACTCTGTTCAACTTTGCTGCTTCCGCTGAAAATCTTATTGAATTTTTTAAATGAGCGATTTCAAAGCGTGTTTTGTGGAAATCAACTCTCCGAAAGCGGCTTATCAACCTCTGGCGTTCCCCAAGGCTCGGTGCTCGGACCCCTGCTTTTCTGCGGTCATGTCAACGATTTAACATCCGTTCCCAGGTGGTGCTCGATTCAGCTGTATGCTGATGATGTTCAGCTCTATATCCGTCGCTTCGGTCCGTGTTCCAGCGAACTCATCAGAATGATGAATGAAGAACTCAAAAGAATCATGGAATGGTCTTGTCAAAACTAGCTATTTGTGAAAAGAGCAAAGCCATGTTTTCTAAGGGCCTTCGTAGGAACGCTGCTACCCTCTATTACTATGGATGAGCAAACTATAGAGTGGACGGAAAGCGCGACTATCCTCGGATCTAAAATGGGATGGCTTGATCGATCAGCAATGCGGGAAAATTTATGCAAGCCTTCGTTCGCTCTACTGTATGCTTCTGTTGCTCCCAACGAAACGCGCCTGAAGCTGTTCAAAGCACTCATCCTACCTCACTTCATGTTTGGCGAACTCCTACATGTTAAACCAAGTTCCCATGCTATGGAAAGATTAAAGGTAGCTTTGTTTCCCTGTGTAAGATTTGTCTACGGATTGAACCGCTACGCACACGTCAGTCATTTACAGAAAAATTTAATCGGATTTTTTTTATCCCATTTATTTATTCAAGGCTTATTAGCATTTTAGATGTAACAGAGCCGAATTTTAATCGTGTACATGTCACATGGTTATCATATCTATAATTAGCACATTACACAGTTGTCATTCGCCAGTATTCCTTCTATACCATTATATATGGTACATTCACACAGTAGCCATTTAGGCGTAAGAATATTCTTTCTGTTCTTCCATTATCCAGTTGGACCACCGGACAGCGGAGACAGTTGATTGATCATTGTTGAGTTATTTATAGAACAGCAGCCCGATGTGTCTTGCAGAGCAGAGCAGTTGTATGGATGAATCCAAGGCGCCTAGAAGTATATCCTAAGGTGGGCCAACTTGCTAAAACCACTCTTCAGCCATCTTGGAAGTCTACTGTGTTTTGTTTGTAAACAAAACACAATACGCTAGTGCCGAAGCTCGCTCGTGATCAGTCTGTCTCTTTCACGCCACAAGCAAATAATTCCCCTTCTGCTTTCTTCCGTACTGTTTTCATATACCGCTCCCCTAACCAACTTAGTGACGAAACGGCCTCACCTAGTACCATAGACCCGTCTTGGATGAATCGATCTTAATTTCGACCGTGGATCGATCTCCATCGCTGATGATTGTTGCGTGGACGTAGCTATTCTGTAACAACACAAAGATGGTCAATGAGGGCCCTGAGTTTTAAACTCACGATCGATCGCTTACTAAGCGAACGCGCAACCAATGTGGCTACGGAGACCCCCTTGTCTAATCGGATGTCCATTAGAGAAGTTCTACGTGTATAGCTCATGTATATTCCTGCGCAAGATGATAATGACGCAGTATCCGCCAGTTCTCTTTCAATAGCTGTTGTTTTCCCAAGGACGCCGCCTTCAGAGCCTCATTATTCCACCCAACAACTCAACCAGCTACTCAAATTCTTTGTTCGTTCGAGGTGTGGTAAACTACAACTCTTTACCTCCTATCGTCAGACGCTCGACATCGGTAGCAGTTTTTAAGAAGGAATGTCTCGAGTTTTTGAACTGCTAATAATGTTAAATATGTTGAATTTGTTAAATTTTATACATTAAGATATTTATAGTGTAGTTTTATCTTCCAAAAATTCGCAGGTAGCAAATAAAAAAAGGTTTTCTTTTACGCTACCAGGTAATAAACAAACAAACAAACAATATTAAAAATAGTTTTGAATTTCACCCAAAAATAATGGATTATTTTTTCCCAACCTAATATTTTGTCCTCCAAAAGTACAAGGTTCTTTATGCCAAATACGAAGAAAGAACAGATTTTGCTTACAGACGAAAGTATAGAAATGCTCCCTCGACATTGTCGCAATATGTTCATATTTTTTCCCTGGAGATTTTTAGTTACATTACTCGTCAAAATCAGAATAGGTTCACTTTTTTGAATGATCATACCAAGGCGACTATGTCCAAGATCACTATTTCAACTATCCATACACGCTTATTCGATTAACGAACACAATCGAAGAAATAACTAGATGATGCATAGCTCTTTGCACTTTTAACGACCATCCATTACCCGCACGCACTCCAAGCCTCCACCATCGCGACGGAGTCAAAGCGCATGATAATTATGCAAAATCCAATTAATAATGCAAAAGCGAGCTATAATCTAGGTGCGACATAGCCATTCATTAGTGATGAAGACGAGATCCGTTTGGAAGAGAGTTAACTGGAAAAACGTTGGAGAGTTTCATATGGGCAGCAAGCAATAGGAGAAAAAAGTCTTGATAGAAAGTTGAAGCCACTGGTAAAAGTTGGTGACAAAGTGTCACATCTTGTTGAGGCCGAAGATTTTCCGCTTAGTTGATATTTTTGTGTCGTTGAATTCTCGATTTGGTCTTAAAAGAGGGGGAAACAGCAGAGTTGCTGAAAAAAAACTAATAAACAATATGCCGTTGATGCACGGCGTCATATTCCTCAAATAGATGGAAAATCAGCGACACATAACTGGAAACGGCTTCCAGCCCAAATAAAATTGCAATAGGAAAAAAAAGAAGAAACAGACAGAACCGAGACAGAGAGCATAACGAAATTATTTGCTCCAGCGAACTGTCACATCACACAAACAAAGAAGATGAATTATAGCTCCCGATTCAGGCGAAAAGATGTTCGGGCCAAGACTCTGTCAGCGCGCTCAGAATGGGGACTTTCTGCTCTGAATAATCGCGGAGTTTTGAAATATTTGCTGCCCAAGTAATCCCGGGAATGGAACACGGCTGGCATAGCGCAAGTGGTACCAATAGCTCTCCCGAGAATGATAGACGAGATTCCATATTTTATATTTCATAGAATATTGATGATCATGATGTACATTGTGAGTAAGCCACCTTTAAGCTTAATTAGCGAAGGACCTTGCAAAGGAAAAGATACCCAACCATGTTCAGCTTTTCGAACTAATTAAAAATTCATTCCATCATGTTGCAATACATAACCCAAAAAAAGGGAATCACTTTTCCCTCCAATGAAATAGCTTTGACTATCGTGTCTACCGCTGTAGGCTACCGACAAGTAGTGTTCAGTGTGTGTAATTATGGACCAATTTTCCAATCACTTCCTTCCGAGCCAAAGTAAAAGGTTTCGTTTTCGTTTTTCTACTTCCACGAACAGCAGCAGTTCGGAAGACTTTCCGTATCTGTGCGATAACAGAGAACCGGAATGCAAATTATGTTTGGAAAAAAACATTTTAGATCAAACTGACGATTTCATCTCCAAGAATAATTCAATCAGATTTTATGTTCGTGAGAAAAGCGTCATTCGATCGATCTGTTCAACTGGCTTCCGAAACAAAATTGACTTTATTGAAGGTGATTTTTTCGTAATTGGAAATGATAGCGATGGAAGAGAGCGAATGGAAATCATTTTTTAAATTTTTCGCAGCACAACTCTCTGGGGATACACAAGTAGCTTCAGAATTGATTCGTTTGATGAGATGATACACCATGGCGTTGAAAATGTTAACTGCTATGGAACAAAATTTGCATACTAACCAAATTTCAGCACACGTTGTAAACATCTTCCCTGCAGATGGAAATAATCCTAGCGAGGAATAAAACAGCTTCTCTCTGGTAAAAAATCATTCCAACGCAATGCTCATGAATCTGTTGGTATGTCTGCAATTCTTTTTCGTGAAATTTTGTTCTGTAATGTGGTCTAGACTATATCTTGAGAATTTTGGCTCACCTGTACTACTGCATCGAAACTGGAATGCTCGTGGTGTGATGTAACAATATTACTAAGAATGTTGTTGTTAGCCTCATATAACCGTTGGATTGGATTTGGATTTAATGCAGTGGCAACGTAAGGCCATAGGGGTTTTCAACTTTGCATTATTTGAAAAAAAATTATGGTGATCCTGAACTGACCTCAAAAAGGTTGCTCCAAACCGACCCTTTGTTTTTGTTACGTACTTATGCCATCAGTGGCTCGTTAAAGCCAGGCTCATCGGGTGGGGCTCACTACCGGAAAAACGCATTTGATTGTGCTATTATTAGATGCCTTTGATTAACTTCCGTTCGCTGTCGGCAATGTGAACATGTGTATTTGCGTCTATGTGTTTATGTGTGGGCATGTGCGCATATCTGTGCGAGGGCGTTTGTATTTGCCTGTTGACCGGTAACCGTCAATCGATGTTGATGATGTTCAATGCCCAAATTTAATACGACCACAAGGATTAACCCTCTACCGCCCAAGTTTTTTATTTATCTAAAAAAACATACTCCACTTTTATCTCGAATTTTCGACTTTCAACATAAAATACTCCTAGCAGAAAGCTGCCAGCATAAAAACAATGTGTATGTGTGATAGATGAAAATATTCTAAAGACGTTCTAGGTGGAGGTGAACATTGAAAATAATGCCTGAATAATTTGAAAAGAGAATCCGCGAAGGCCGTCTAAAGGCGGGCTTGGGCTGTAGAGGGTTAATTCATAAGAACCACAAGGGTTACTCCTATTTTGAAGCTCTTGAAACAGCGTTGAAAGTAGCCAGTTGACAAGGTTGACTCAACCTGTTGGAAACAACCTAGCATGTCGAGTTGCCGCTGTTTGAGGTTGACAAAATTAACGTTCAATTTTTGGTCGCATCATTTTCTGCGGTTCGTGAAAAGGATGTCAGATCATTTTTTTTAATCTGTATAAATGTGTGTTCGCTATGCATTTGTGTTTTACTATATCCTCGTTTTGATGACAATAGATGTTATGATGTTTCATAAAAGTATTGTACAAATATTTTTGAATTTATGGTAAATTTTGTGGTATACTAAATGTTTTTTTAGGACCTAAATTGAAAGATTGAAAGTCGCCACTAAACGTCGACACTGTCATCGAGAATGTCCAATTACCGGTCACAATCGCCTCTAATGCGACACTAAGTGGTGCCTCGATATGTCGAATCAGATGTAACTTACTGTACCTGGAAAACTTTCGAAAAGAGAATTTCAAAATGAATGCATAACAAACACACATTATTAACTTTTTTTTTAGCTTGACCTGAGTCTATAGCGTTGTCCCACAATAATACAAATTTCACCCCTTTTATCTCTGCTGTCATTATCAAACAGCGTATTCCATGATCTTCCAAGATGGCGCCGCTACAAAATGGCGGATTAACTATTTTTTCTCAAAACCCCAACAATATGGGTATCAAATGGGGCTTGACAAGTAGAACACAGTTATTTATGAAAAAGACAAATCCAAAATGGCCGCCACCACAAAGTTGCGATACATACAGGGATTCGCCTCCAATTTGACATCTAGCTAATTGGACAGATCTGTAATGCGACATGAATAATTGGACATTTGATCCTATAACTGGGCATTCTTGTAAACATCCTTTGTGCCAGTTTCTATAACATGATAAAATGCTAGGAGTGTTTTCAACCACCTACCAAAAATTCTACTAGATTATGTATTTTGCACACTTTTCTAACGGTTATTTGTAAGATTTTCAATGATTTTCCTGTTTTAGCTTGTTTTTCACATTGTGTTGTGTTTGTTGATAAAGCCTGTTTTAGTTATAATTTGGTCGCATAAAGCAATTAGAGGCTAATCACTGTACTTTTAGTTACTTCCAAAGTTGTATTAACATAAAAATTAATCCTTTGAATATCTCTGGCATAAATCTATGTCTTCAGCGACATGTACAACATGTCCTGATAGATATACTAGTTTCCTTGTATATTTCATGTGCGAAAACAACTGTAATTATAGTGATTTGCGGGTTTAAAAAAGTTGATCGGTCTTGGCCTAGGGGCACGGACGGGATCTTGACATAGGACTGTAATTGTGTGTAGTAATTGCATTTGAACTGGGTTGTGTTCTTTGTTCAAAATCTGTAATTTTTTCTCCTTTGATACATCAAAGGGAAGCCCTGAAAAAAACCGTTACCTGTATGAATTTGTGTCCATTTTTAAGGGTTAGATGAGATAACGTGGTAGAATCCGGAGCCACATTCTGTTCAAAAATCTACACAACGATACCATTAAAGCCTTATTCCAACCATACCATACTCAATTATGCAGAAGAAGACATATTTCTGTAGTCATAGTGGTGGATCACACCATTGAGGAAAATTCCGGTTCCTTCGGCTGAAGGAAGAAAGCTCAGGATTTTGATATGTGGCTTGCTCTGGAGAAACAAAACACTGGAAAACTTCTGATACACTATTGTATTTATTAAGGTGATGTCGCTTGGTAAAAGGTCGGAAATGGAATAAAAATATTGCATTGGCAGGGATCGATTCGCTATGCACTCATTTGTAGGTATGCGTTCCATGCTTTTCTTGGGATATCGCTGATGGTTGTGATTGTGTAATGCACCACACATTGCATTCATGATGGGTGGGGAGTGGATTGCTTGGGGATAAGGATAGGGATGGAAAATGGAATTTGGAAATAGGGATACTTGCTCCTCTTTCGCGCTGTGGGTCGCCAACTATTTATTATGACACCCGTCCACATGAAGTTTTGGGAATTGCTATTTAAATCTCACATTTTTTCGCAGCTTTTGTTCGACAATTGACTAGTCTTTTTTTCATGGGCAGAATTCGGGGAGTTGTCTCAGTGGAATCACACCTTTAGAAAGTCCCGAACCGATTTTTATGCAAACCATCAAAATCCATACGTATAAAAGCAAAGGTAATAATGTGAACATTATCAGGGATTTCATTGATATTTTTCAGAGTTATACACAGTGGAACCTCGATTATCCGCGTGACATGCGCGGTGCGGATTATCTGCGAAAGTGAGTTCCATAGTTATTCTATAGATCTTCCCGAAATCTGTTGGTTAGTGGTGCGGTATCGTTTTCATGGCGTTCATATTATCTGATCACTGGTGTACAAGACCTTACAGATGGATAGTTTAATGATTTCTGTATTGATAAAGCATAGTTTTCAGTGGAGGCGATCTGGCGTGGTGGTAACATCCATGCCTCTCACGCTAAAGGTCACGAGTTCAATTCTCACTCCCGACATTCTTCCAAAAATGGAAGTAAAAGTAACGAACCAGCCTAATGAGTTGAAAATCACTATAATACAGATAAAAAAAAGGCATAGTTTTCATGCTAAAATATATTTTTTTCATGTTTACGCTTCATGTTTAGCCCTTTATTGCTTTTTCCGCGATTTTCGCGATGACCTAGTCCGACTATTCCGCGGATAATCGGGGTTCTACTGTATGTAGCATAAATTTGTGCATAACTCAAGCATAAATCAAACATACAGAGCCAAATTTGGCATGTGGAGGTTTTAGGGGGCAACAAATGTTTATATGGGGGTTACATACCCCTTCCCTCCTCTCTAAGTGGTGAGCTGCCATACATAGGAAACAAAAACATCTACATAACTCGAAAACTAATCAAGCAAATGGAGCCAAATTTGGAATGTGAGCGATTTTCAATACGAGAAATGTTTCCATGATGGTATGACACCCCTCTCTCCTCTGAAATGGAGAGGGAGTCCAGTAAAAATAATACACATATTTCAACCAAACTTATTCCAACCAAACATGACAATCGAAAATTTTCGTAAAACTCTGAAGGAAAATGGGAAAATTAGGAAAATTCAAATTCGCATATGTTCTACCATCGGAGTAGTGAGGGTAGACAACGCCCCCGGCAAACTATGAAAATGGCGCCCCAAAAAGTACCACTTTGTTTCGATTTGTTCACTAGTTTCAAGACTGTGATATTTGGTGAAAAATACTCATTTATACCTATATTCCCATTGGGTACTTTATTCGTATATAGAAGGCTAGAAATGTCATTACTTGTTTCGCTTATTCTCTAGTCGAATATTTGCCTTGTGTCCTTTAGCTGCAGCAAAATGATCCACAATTGCATCTAAATTAAGGTCTCAGCGATTCTTTATCGGTATTTTTCAATGAATTGCCGAGCCATTGAGTCGGCCTTGGCTTATTTTAGAACGCAGATAATTTTGAATCAATTGAAGCTGAAACTGCGTTCGCACGATGTCAGTAAAATTCGTAGTGCCGTCTCAACGATAGGATAAAATACTTCGAGAGAATACATGAGAATAATGTCCAAGGTGTCGGAGAGTTCAGGTCAGGGAATAGGTCCTTCATGTGCGTCTTGAACATTTCCACCTCTGATACAAGTTCCTCTGTTTCAACATCTTTTTCCCAGTCTCTCGTTATAAAAGAAATATCTGATGCTATATCCGCTATAGCAGGGTTGGCCAAACTTTTCACCTCCACGTACACTTTTTTTCAAAAAGAGACGGCTGATAAAACACTGGAAACATTAGGTTGTATATTTTCGTAATGTTTTTCATATTTTTGTTCAAATGTCCTCAAATTTATTTACAAACAGGGTGCCTGTTTCGATTGTATTCATAGTAGAAAACATTGTTTTCGGGTATAAATATATCCGAAAAAATATTTCAAAAATGCAACACATTTCATCGCGAACTAAATTCCAACAAGTACAGTAAATATATTTTTGAAATTGGAATGCAACAAGAGCTTCATCTAAATCAGGTTCCTCCTGGCTTCCGTGGCAATAGTTCACCTTCGAACGACCCAGCACTCGAGGGGACATCAAAAACCCCAACTGTCCCTATTTCTCCGTCCAGCTCAACTTCCCAATCGGGATTTATAAAGTTGTCTGACCTTTTGGATCAAATCTTCAAGTGTTTTAATGTTTCCGACTCCATCAGAACCATTGTCATCTCAATGCTTCCAGTATTAAAGACAATTTTACAGCAATTGATGCAAACATGGCCCCTCCTTGCAATGATTATCTCTCTTGATGTCTAATTCAAATAGAGAGGTCGGAGATATCACTGTTTTACAGTGGAATTGTCGTAGTCTTATCCCTAAATTGGATACATTCAAATTTTTAATTCATAAGTTCAATTGTGATGTTTTTGCTCTGTCCGAAACTTGGCTTTCTTCGCGAGATGATCTCTCTTTCCATGATTTCAATATTATACGCTTGGACCGTGATGACAGATACGGAGGGGTGCTATTGGGGATCAATAAGTGCCACTCATTTTTTCGAATTGACCTTCCACCTATTGGAGGGATTGAAGCTGTTGCTTGTCATGCAAACATCAGAGGAAAAGACCTCTGTATTGTCAGCTTGTATTGGCCTCCGAGAGCTGCGGTTAGCCGCAAGCAACTTGTTGACATGTGCTCACTTCTTCCTGAGCCACGATTGATCTTGGGAGACTTCAACTCTCACGGAACTGCCTGGGGGGAACAGTACGACGACAATCGTTCACTGTTGATATATGATCTTTGTAACAGCTTCAATATGACACTTTTGAACACTGGGGAAACAACACGTGTACCTAAACCTCCTGCTAACCCAAGTGCTCTTGACCTCTCGCTTTGCTCGAATTCACTATCGTTAGATTGCAAGTGGAATGTAATCCAGGACCCCAACGGTAGTGATCACTTGCCAATCAAAATTTCCATCACCATTGGGTCGAATTCTTCTGAATCTATGAACATGGCATATGACCGCACAAGACACATTGACTGGAAAAAATATGCGGACGCGATTGCTCTAGCCATCAATTCCAGCGATGGTTTTCCTCCATTGGAGGAGTATAACTTCATTTCTCGTTTGATCTATGACAGCGCGGTTCGCGCTCAAACGAAACCCATCCCAGGCTCCACTATTCGTCGAAGGCCTCCCAATCCATGGTGGGATAGCCAATGTTCCAAGCTTTATCAGGATAAATCGAACGCATTTAAAGCTTTTCGAAAACGTGGAACCATTGAGAATTTTCAATCGTATTTGGACCTTGAAAATCAATTTAAAAACTTGATCAAAGGGAAAAAACGTGCTTATTGGCGAACTTTCGTGGGAGGTTTGTCACGAGAAACGTCAATGAAAAAATTATGTAAAGTGGCTCGAAACATGAGAAATCGCTCTTCAACGAATGAAAGCGAAGAATATTCACATCGATGGATTTTTAAATTTGCACGGAAAGTTTGTCCCGATTCCGTTCCTGTGCAAAAAATTGTTCGAGATAGGTGCGATCTTGATTCCGAGTTTTCGATGGTAGAATTCTCTCTTGCTCTCCATTCTTGTAACAATTCGGCTCCAGGAACAGATAGAATTAAGTTCAACTTGTTGAAAAACCTCCCTGATGTGGCGAAACATCGCTTGTTGAATTTATTCAATCGGTTTCTGGAGCATAATGTTGTTCCAGATGATTGGAGACAAATACGAGTTATAGCTATTCAAAAACCCGGAAAACCCGCGTCCGACTTCAATTCGTACCGCCCAATAGCAATGCTGTCTTGTATACGGAAATTGTTGGAGAAAATTATCTTGTTTCGCCTTGATCGATGAGTTGAAACGAATGGCCTACTCTCAGATACACAATATGGGTTCCGCAGGGGCAAGGGGACGAATGATTGTCTTGCGTTGCTTTCTTCAGAAATTCAAATGGCTTACGCCGAAAAAAAACAAATGGCTTCAGTATTCTTGGACATAAAGGGGGCCTTTGATTCTGTTTCAATAGAGGTTTTGTCAGACAAATTACACTCTCGGGGTCTACCGCCTCTATTGAATAATATGTTATATAACTTGCTTTGTGAGAAACATTTGAATTTTTCTCACGGAGATTCGGCAGTAAGTCGGGTCTCTTACATGGGCCTCCCTCAGGGCTCATGTTTAAGCCCCCTTTTGTACAACTTCTACGTAAGCGACATTGACAATTGCCTTACACAAAATTGCAGCTTAAGACAACTTGCAGATGATGGAGTACATATGGTATCTATGGTATGGTGTCTGTCGTAGGATCAAAAGAATCCGACCTGCAAGAACCCTTACAAGATACTTTGAACAATTTTTCAACCTGGGCCATTGGGCTAGGGATCGAATTCTCCACGGAGAAAACAGAGATGGTGGTTTTTTCTAGGAAGCATAGACCAGCAAAACCAAAGCTTCAACTTTTGGGTAAACCGATCACTTATGCTATGTCATTCAAGTATCTTGGGGTCTGGTTCGACTCCAAATGTACTTGGGGGGCCCATATTAGATATCTAAGTAAAAAATGCCAACAAAGAATAAACTTTCTCCGTACAATTACCGGCACCTGGTGGGGAGCCCACCCCGAAGATCTTATAATGTAGTATCGAACAACTATTCTCTCAGTGATGGAGTATGGCAGTTTCTGTTTTCAATCAGCTGCCAAAATACACCTCATTAAACTCGAGCGAATTCAGTATCTTTGTCTCCGTATCGCGTTGGGATGTATGCCCTCAACGCATACCATGAGTCTCGAGGTTTTGGCAGGCCTACTCCCACTAAAAGATCGCTTCAATTTATTATCTCTTCGGTTCTTCATCCGGTGTAAGGTCATGAACCCATTGGTGATCGGAAATTTTGAGCAGCTGATCGGGCTAAATTTTCATTCTGGATTCATGACTTCATATCATGAATTCATCTCCATGCAGGTTGATCCTTCTTCGTATATTCCCAACCGTGTTTGTTTTCCTGACTACATTAATTCCTCTGTACATTTTGATCTGTTCATGAAGGAGAAAATCCATGGAATTCCAGATTATCTTCTATCGGGGATCGTTCCTACGATCTTCAATGCAAAATATGGGCGTATCAATTGTGATAATATGTACTTTACTGATGGGTCCTCTATGAATGAGTCCACAGGATTTGGAGTGTTCAACGAATTTTTTAGCACCTCCCACAGTCTTCAGAATCATTGCTCAGTGTATATTGCTGAATTGGCAGCAATACACTGGGCGCTGGACAGCGTCACCTCACGACCTGTTGAACACTATTACATTGTAACGGATAGTCTTAGCTCTGTCGAAGCTATCCGTTCAGTGAGGCCGGAAAAGCACTCGCCGTACTTCCTTGAGAGAATACGAGAAATTTTGAGTGCTTTAACCAGACGCTGTTATGTCATTACCTTTGTCTGGGTCCCCTCACATTGCTCAATTCCGGGTAATGAGAGGGCTGACTCATTGGCAAAGGTAGGTGCAATTGAAGGCGATATTTATCAGCGTCAAATCGCCTTCAATGAATTTTATTCTTTAGTCCGTAAAAATACCATCGTTAACTGGCAACGTAAGTGGAACGAAGATGAAATGGGTCGGTGGCTTCACTCGATTATCCCTAAGGTTAGCCTCAAACCATGGTTCAAAAGTCTGGACTTGAGTCGGGACTTTATTCGCACCTTCTCTCGACTCATGTCCAATCACTGTTCGTTAGACGCGCTACTCTTTCGTTTTAATCTTGCCGATGGCAATATCTGTGCTTGTGGCCAAGGTTACCACGACATCGAACACGTTGTTTGGTCGTGCGAGGTGTATCTTGTTGCCAGATCGAATTTAGAAAACTCTCTTCGGGCCAGAGGAAGACAGCCCAATGTTCCGGTGAGAGATGTGTTGGCTCGGTTAGACCTTGATTACATGTCCCAAATATACGTCTTCTTAAAAGTTATCGATCTTCGTGTGTGATTGTCCTTATATCCTTATATTTTCCTTTTCCTTTTCCTTCGCGAGAAATTAAATCCCTTCTTACTAACAATAGAATAAGGTGAAATGTAAATACATATTAGATATAAGATAGGCTTAAGAATTGAGTATGATGAATGTGAGTGCGAATGTGAGTGTGAACATTGTCAACATATCCTTATATCCCTTCCTTTTCCTGAAAAAAATGTCACCCTTCTAAACTCGAGCAAACCGCGAGTAATCGGTTCTCTACTTCATTAACACTAGAATTAATGAAAAATGATTATATATACTTGTAACAATACAGATAGGAGTTTGGCTCCTTTAAACTTATGTAACTGAGCCTGTAAAAATAAACGATTTAATAAAAAAAAAAGATGAAATACAATACGGTGAAAAAAATGCAATTGAAAATTCGTGGATTTTGGCGCCCTAAAGAGTCAGCGCCCCCGGCAAATGCAGGGTTTGCCGCCCGCACACTACGCCACTGTGTTCTACAATTACATAGTGACAAACGTTGTTGGTCCATTTGATGTTTGCGCTAACGAAATTGATTTTTGATCGAAAGTGGAAATGGAATAAAATGTGATAAAACGCACTCCTATATCTTCTTCTATCTATATAAAAAAATTAATCACTGAATGTGTTGATGATGAGTAATTCCAAATGAAATCGACAAATGACAAAACATGAGTATTTTTGATTCGAATGAAAGTGTGTATTCCGTTTGGGTTAGAGGAAATATGAGTTTTCCACAGCAATTAGGAATTTTTTGACTCAAGCGTAACTTTCGGAAAGGGCTGTCGATTTGAGTAAGAGAAATCTTTCTCATTTATATCTCAAAAACTATGAGTCGTACCGAAATAGTGTCATAGAAAGAGTTATAGAGTATTACAAATATTTTATAGAGTAATTAATTATAGAGAATTATAGAGTAATTACAAATATTTTTTAAATATCTCGAAAATGGCTACATTTAGAAGGAGATTGATAATAACCTTTATTGTTTTGAATAATATCAGGATTTATAATTTGTGATTAAAAATGACTGCTAACATACAAAAACTCGAAGTTTCGAAAATTCCTAAAAAATCGATGTTCCACAAAGTTTGTCAAAAATAGTTTTACCATCTTGGGCCCATTTTTTAAATTTTCTACATGACTTCTATTTTATATGAAAAAATTGAAAAAAATATATAAAAAGTACATATTTTTTGATATCGCAAATTGAAGTTTTATTTTTTAAATAAAAAAAGAGTACTAATTTTTCTTCTCAGTGTATATTTTTTTCAAATTAAGCCAATAATACTCTATAACTCTTTCTAACACACTATTTCGGTACGACTCATATTTTTTGAGATATAAATTATCAAAGATTTCTCTTACTCAAATCGATACGCCCTTTTCAAAAGTTACGCTTGAGTCAAAAAATTAACCATGGTGATGTATTTGGAAAAGTTGTTGGAAATTATACGCAAATTCATAAAATTTCATTAACATGACGGTATAACACGACAAACATATTAAAAGGGATTATCTATCTATCTATCTATATTTATAAAAATGGAGTGATGTCTGTCTGTCTGTCTGATTCTTATAGACTCGGAAACTACTGAACCGATCGACATGAAAATTGGTATGTAGGGGTTTTTGGGGCCGGGGAAGGTTTTCGTGATATTTTGAGACAAATGAAACACAAATTTCTGCATTACTCGGAAATTAACCAAGCAAACGAAACCAAATTTGGCATGTGAAAGTTTTAGGGTGCAATAAATGTTTCTATGGTGATTAGACAGTCCTTCCCCCACTCAAAGGGGGGGCTGCCATACAAATGAAACACAAATTTCTGCATTACTCGAGAATTAATCAAGCAAATGAAACCAAATTTGGCATGTGGAGGTTTTAGGATGCAATAAATGTTTCTATGGTGTTAAGATACTCCTTCCCCCTCTCTTAGAGGGGGCTGCCGTACAAATGAAACACAATTTTTTGCATTACCCGAGAATTAATCAAGCAAATTAAACCAAATTAGGCATATGGAAACTTTAGGGTGCAATGAATGTTTCTATGGTGGTTAGATACCCCTCCCCCCTCTCTTAGGGGTGGCTGCCATACAAATAAAACACAAATTTCTGCATTACTCGAGAATTAATCAAGTAAATGGGCGGGACGAAGTTTGCCGGGTTAGCTAGTTTACTATAAAAAAGATAATGAATTAGAAATATTTTTTGAATATTTCGAGAATGGCTTTAGAAGGAGATTGATAATAACCTTTTTTTATTTTAAATCACATCAGGACTCATAATTTGTGGCTAAAAATGATTGTTAACATACAAAAATTCGAAGTATCGAAAATTCCTAAAAATCCGATGCTCCACAAAGTTCGTCAAAAATAGTTTTACCATCTTGGGCCCATTTTTTTAAATTTCTGCATAACTTCTATTTTGTATGAACAAATTTTTAAAAAAATAAAAATATGTATTTTGGATATTGAAAATTGAATTTTTATTTTGTAAATAACAAAAAAAGAGTACTAATTTTTTTTCTCAGTGTATATTTTTTTATATTCAACCATCAATACTCTATAACTCTTTCTAAGACACTATTTCGGTACGACTCATAGTTTTTGAGATATAAATTATCAAAGATTTCTCTTACTAAAATCGATACGCCCTTTTCAAAAGTTACGCTTGAGTCAAAAAATCCCCAATTGCTGTGAAAAACTCATATTTCCTCCAACCCAAACAGAATACACACTTTCATTGGAATCAAATATACAAGTTTTTAAAATCTGCATTTTTAGGACGATTTCATTTGGAATTGCTGTAATAGCAAAACTCGAGAAAGGAATTGTCCGATTTCGGACTATTTTTATTCTATCATATTTTCTGTATCAAACATTCATTCCATGTGACGGAGAAACATGTTATTTGCCAGTGGTTGAAAAATCTTCGAGAATTGTGTCCGAAAATAATCTGATATTATAATGAAGAGTTTTGGTAGAAGTACTAGGAAATTTATAGTAAAAGGTAATTTTAAAGGGTAGATTAGAAGATCAATCAATGAACAGTTTTGCGATTGGACCCATGAACGTGCGCTTAGTAAGAAAACGTGAATGTGAATGTGAACGAAAAAATGAATTTTTGGCGGGACGAAGTTTACCGTGTCAGCTAGTTCCCAATAAATGAACGGGCATGTTATCATGAAATTACACCGAAACGCATACTTCCACAATGATTAAAAACTACGGCAATGTTGTCCGTTAAAGTAATTTCAACAATCGTTATAAAATCATAATGTTGACACTTTGTACTTTCAGTAATTTACATGTTATTCTCGATGATTATAAACAGATGACAAATTCACAGAAATGAAGCCTCCAAAAAACGGCGCCAAGTCAGACTTAAAATATATGCCGATAAATCCCACCATTGGACAAAGTTATTCCACACTGTGTCATTAGGTAAAACCATTTGCTCCAACGAGCAACTGGAAAAATATTTCCCCGGCAGAGCAAACCCATAAATTAATTTATTCTTCTAATGAGGTTACGGATTTATTTCCGAATTTGCACAGTCGGAGAACACTTGCGCAGGGAACGTCCCACTCCGTCCGTTAGATGGTAGGAACCGTCTTGGCTTCGGGCCATCTTATGCGACACAATAATTTAATTTGCTGGAAATTGAAATAACGCTTCCCCCGTAGAAAGACCAGCCAAGTAGCGGGAACAACGCATTTACAGATGTAACTTTTAATCTCCGGTGTTCTTTCCAGGCAAACGACGAATTCACGCTTCAACGGACTACTCGAGAAGACGCACCGGACCAATAGTCTCCGGGGAGTCATTGGCAACAGCGCTAGGAATTCCCACCGCTGAAAGGATAATGCTGAGAAAATAATAATCGCTCTCGAAGGAATCGGACAGCTCGTCAGCAGTGGCAATCGTGAGTGCTAACGGGAAAGGTTGTTTGCTCGGCAAAATGACTCTCTACTGGTGGACTCACTGGTTCTGGATTACCGTGTGGGGAGGTGAGTTGGGTTACAGTTAATGGATAAGACTTTTGTGATTCAATCCGTTATCAATTGCAGTGGTTCTCATCGAATGCGCACCGCTTAGTTCAATTGATTTCTACCCAAGCAAACTGTCGCTCAAACCCGAGGATGGTGGAAACAAATCAACCTATCTCAAACGTGCGGGGGAATATGCTCCCCCGATAGTAGCCAGTGGCATTCCCAGACTAGGTGCACCATTTATATCGTCGTTTCCGCCGGTGGCTTCGCCAGCGGATCCAACGGTGAACAGTGTCGTACCCCAGGAAGACATTGATGACACATTCGCTAGTGGAAGTTTGGCTGGCACAGACTTCGGGCCCGATGTGGTCAGATATACGCGGAAGGACAGTGTTACGACCAGTACCATTTCGGGGGCTCGAGACTCTGATGAAGCGCCACCCGTTTCCAGTACAACTGCCGCAGCAATCGCCAATCTGGGGCGATTCAAGAAGAATGGAACAATTTTCGTCAGAAATGAGCAGAACATCACAACGTTGAAGCTGAAAAATTACAATCGTGGGACGGAGAAAGAGTATGTTCAGCTTTAAAAATTGTTGTGAATCCGATTTTGATCATTGTTTCTTGTTATTTAGGGAACTCAGAACATCTACCCGGTTTCCAGAGCGTGGTTCGCGTTTGGTGGAAACCCTGATGCTTACGGCTGTCGTGAATACCACCAACGCAACCGAAATGAACCTGCAAAAGGTTTCCGATGGGGAATCGGAAGAAGACCACGGTAACAGCACCGATGTGAACATTCCCGAGGAATTATTCGGCGAAAATACAACCTTTCCAGTGCTATCATCTGATGATGGCCCAAAAGCACCAGAACCCAGTGAAATCAACAGTAGCTTTAGTACCGATAGTGATAGCAATAGTAGTAGAAATAGTATTAACAGTAATAGTAGTAGCAGCAGTAGCAGTATCTTCAGTGATAGTAGTGAGAGGGACATTCCCGATAGCCATAGTAATAGTAACAATGCCACCAGCGGTGGCATTATCACCAGCGATCGACGAATAGGCAAGATCCTTGCGTCCGACTTTCGGGACTTTGTTAGCAGTGGAAGCAACAGTCCGAATGCCAGCAGCTACATTTCCCGAACGATCGCTTTCTCTACCCAAAACCTGCAGGAGGGAATTGATGACCAAGATCACCCACTGGAAGACGATGACTACCGGCGAAGTGCACGCAACCAGCAGAGGCTGAATGTCGGTGCGATTTCCGGGATCTGTTTGGCCTCGCTGGGACTACTCTCGGGGATTTCCGCCGCCCTGGTCATCCTCTATCGGCGATATCTCTATCTGAATAAGCCCCAGACGCTGAGCGAACCGGACTCCAGTGGGTACATCGATGACAGTACAATTCGGGACAACTCGGACGAGATGTACAGTTTGGACAATGATTCGTTCCTTAACTCGCTGGAAGCAATGACCATTCAGAACTATTGGACCGATAACGTAAAACATACAAAGCTCTAGAGCGAACACGCAATTGAAAAATGTGAGTTCTTAGTTTTGACATAATATTAATAACTAATTATTTGTTGCAATCATTCCATCACGAGCCGTCCTTTAGTATATCTTATATTTATAATTAACTATGGGTTATTGGTTAAGTATTACATTCCTGACATATCTTTACTCGATTAAGAGTAGTGCGATTAGATAAAAGGTTCGTTGATTAATTTCCCCTGGTTTGTGCCTCCCATCATATCGACGGGGGGGAGAGATGATAAGATAATGAATGTGTGTTACGTTGTAACTAGACAATGGGTTTGTGATTGGAAAAGACAAGGCAGTAGGACAATGAAAAGCATGAAATATATTTATACCATTTAATAATAGAATTGACGGGAATGCAGCATTTGGAACGGAAGCAAATTCTGGGCGAATCGATCGCAGCATTATTGCGTCTAATATGGTTCGAATACATCACTGAGACAGAAACACAAAACAAAATCCGTTAAATCAAAATTCTTACGTGAGAATATTTAGATATTGTGTAGCTCATGTTTACGTAAGACGCAAACGACGACATTGATCGCAGAAAAAACAACAATAATCATTGTTTTTGCATCGCATTGAGCGTCCAAAACGATTGTACAACTTTTCAGAATCTGTTATTTCGTGAATAAACAGGCTAAATTGGATGAAATTGATGTTAAAATGCAGAAAGAACTCTCCCATGAAAGTAACTTCAAATAACAGAAATAATCCCGGAAAGGAACTTTTCCGGAATAACGACTTGTGCAAATTGATGAGCAGAGCCATCTACTTTTGAATTTTGGCTACTTGTGTTTGATTTACCGTCCACCAGAGTGCTGATATTCGATCGGGTTTCGAGATGAAATGGAAACAGATTTATCATAACGCACTGGCAACTAGTGATGCCTAATTTTTCAAATGTGTTGTACATGATCTAATCGAGAAAAAATAGTTGTTTGTTGGCCTCAAGTAATTCAAGACTGTTTTCTACCCAGCCACTAAAACTCATCGATATAAGATCAAATTATCTTCAGATAAAATTTTTGTATGCGATTATTTTACCACATGATTCACCACATTTTCATTAATGATTTTCATTTGAAAAGTGCTCATTCTACCTGAAAACTCATTATTATCTTCGACACTTCACTAACTCGTAAAACGTAGTTCAATGGCGCGCCGTTTATTCCGTTTCCACCGTGAAGTGTATTCCAGAATCAGGCCATTTGACTCGGGACATATGGGGAGCTAAACCGTCCCTATGGTTCGCAATTGTTATGGGTCATGTGCTAATATCAAAACATATAAGAAAAGGTATAATAGTTTCCGAAAAATAGGAGTAACATGGACTTGCTTCGGTCAGGCCACCCACATGTTATTGAGAATGTTAGAGATAATTCAAGGCAGTCATCAAACTTCTTTGGCCAGAAGATATCGGTGTTCTGCTTCCACTATAACTACAACACTTCATTCCCTTGGTTACGCATCTTGAAGGATGGGCTATTGCCCATTTAAGGCAGACTCGAGAATATTACAGAGACGGGTTGAGCTGTTTCAAGTTATGTTGGAAAGAGGCGAGCGTGATAACTTGTTTTCCGGTCTGGTAACCAGTGATGAGCAGAAAATTTCGACCTATGTCTATGAGGACTTCACTGGATAAGAAAAGGTATTCCGTCTGCTGGGAACTGTGGGGTGCACTGCATTTTGTTGGTTGCTCCACTCATGGAGATAGCCGGCTCTTTGAAGGAACCCTCGTATTCCTCACTGTGGCTCCACTCCGAGCTTGGAAAACTTAAAAACTCTTTTCTTGGAATTGGAGTTAGAGCAGCGCAGGTTGTTTGCGAAATTTATTCTATGTACATTTTATTCATGGTTAGCCGGTTTAATATTCACACTTCAATTCATTTTAATTATATTCGTAGAATTTTTATATAAGGTAAATGATTTTGGTTTGTCCATTCGGAAATATCAAGTAATCGAATGTTTCAAAACATATAAATAAAACTGTCTTTTTCCTGATTTACAGTAGTTTTATAGTATACTAGCTTACTCGGCAAACTTCGTCCCGCTCAAAATTAATTTTCATTTATCACATCCACGTTTTCTTATTAAGCGCACGTTCATGGGTCCAATTGCAGAACTGTTCATTGAATGATTTTCTAATCTACCCTTTAACATTATTATTTACTATAAAATTTCAGTGCTTCTACCAAAACTCAACATTATACAATCAGATTATTTTCAGACGCAATTCTCGTGCAAGATTTTTCATCCACTTGCAAATAACATGTTTCTCCGTTACATGGAATAAATGTTTGATACAGAAAATATGATAGAATGAAGACAGCCCTAAATCGGACAATTCCTTTCTCGAGTTTTGCTCTTATCAACACATTCGGCGATCTATTTTTATTCATATAGATAGAAGACGATATAGGAATGCGTTTTATCACATTAAAATCCATTTCCACTTTCGAACGAGGATCAATTTCGTTACCGCAAACATCAAATGGACTAACAACGCTTGGTAATATGTTCGAATGTTCCCCTTTTCTTTCATATTTTTCCGAAAATTCTCAATTGTCATGTTTGGTTGAAAAATGTGCATTATTTTTATAGGACCCCCTCTCCTTTCCAGAGGAGGAAGGGGTGCCATTCCATTATAGAAACATTTCTCGTACCCAAAAACCCTCACATTCCAAATTTGGCTCCATTTGCTTGATTAGTTCTTGAGTTTTGCAGAAGTTTGTGTTTCATTTGTATGGGAGCCCCCCGTACACCTTTAGAAAAGGGAGGTGGAGTGTCTATTCACCATAAAAACGATGTTTGCGACTATTATTACACCCGGTGCATATCACCCTGGACAAATCAGCTGTGTTGTCTGGAGTGAACGACCAGCAAACGTAGCAAAACGTAGCACACAGAAACAACGGAACCAACCCAACCATGTGCGAAAAGGAGACGAAAACAACATCGGAGAACAGCAAAAACAAATAGAAATCTCACCACACCCGAAGATCAGCGGAGAGTAAAACATCGCACATGGGAGAAACAACATCAGTGCGCTGTGAAATCGTACTCCGGCGGAGCGATCGCAGTCGGGATCTGACCATGGAGGAATGATTTTCATGTACGATGTATACGCGTCGAATAAGTGTTGATCGATTGAAGGTTCATGTAATTCAATGTTGTAAATAGTTTTAGTATTATAATTTGTAATGTAGTTAAATGTAGTATATTGTGAAAAATAAGAATTGTTCTCGTTGTGAAATTGTGTGATTTAAATTGTACGTCGAAATGAATATACAGATGCACAGCTACAAGCGATGTTTTATTAGAGAGAAGAGTGAACGAAATCAGCTGATTGTTGGATTGTAGTGATATGCTGGATGCACCCAATTGCGTCTCGAACAGTGCACGTTCGATTTTTCGCCCAATTTGAGTCGCTGGTGTAAGTAACGATTGCGAATGCAATTTGTGCAGTGTTGGGCTTGGAATTAGGCATTCGAAGGAGTTCCAGTCCAACAAACGATTCGTGTCTCCTAAAACCTTCGCACGCCAAATTTGGCTCCAGTTGCTTGATTAGTTTTCGAGTTATGCAAAAATTTATCTTTCATTTGTATGGCTGCTCCCCCTTAGACGAGGGTGGAGTGTCTAACCACCTTAATAACACTTATTGCACTCTAGAATCCCCACATGCTTAATTTGGTTTCATTTGCTTGATTAATGCTCGAGTAATGCAGAATTTTGTGTTTCATTTGTATACAGAAATTAGGAATATCAATCAAACCTTCCTGATTTTTCCTGATTTTTGTACACTTTACATTATTCGTAATAAATATACTGGTTTCCATGCCAAAGTTTTCTGTCATGATAGTTCTCCGGTTCGTACTTGTATATATCATACATTAAGTTGAATTCTCTAGATGCGAAGCTGTACATAACCTTTTTTTATCTCTGCCCTCAATAGTTTCGGGGCTTCCTACAACAGTGCTAGAAAATTTCATGAAACCAGATTGTCAGACGAATTTATGAAATTACAACGAGATTAAGTTTGAGGAACCACATTGCTTTATTTAGGATAATGTGTATGTAGATGCATCCCAGAGTTATTAATGTAGGAATACGTTTCAGGATATAAAATTACTCAAGAGAAAATTTTTGAATCCACTGTCCATATAAAAAGATTTCATATGTGATTTGTGCGTCTGATTTAAAGTAGAATCAACTTTAATGATGGGACTATTGTAAATATATCCAGAACCGTACTTAATATAATAAAAATAAGGATAAATTCAACAAGTCTTCCACTGCTGATATGCTTTCCTCATTTGTTGATTGCAGATTCATTCAGTGAACATTTGAATATTGATTTAACAACTCTGTCGAAGACAATTTTTGTCTAGAGAACAACTGCTGAGCCCTAAATGCTCATTTCCACTTAAATGCACCTCCAAGAGCATTGTGCATTGTTGCATAATAATGTGCCTCGCATAAAGCGCGAATACTTCCATACGGAGTAATGGAATGAAACTTGTCATATTCATTTATTGCTAGCGGTATGGACCTGCTCAAGACTGGGTAGAGATAACTAACTGGGGTGATACGTCCAAAGTCAAATTAAACCGAGGGAATCTTCAATTGTTAGATTTACACTGAAAAAACCTGTGATGGTTCAATTTGGCCATAAAGGTAGTTTCCTGTTTCCTGTGTAATGTTTTTAACTACATTTTGGATACACGAAAGGTTTCCACTAAAACTTCATGCAATTTCTTCAAGTGTTTTTGTTATGCCAAAATAATTTCAAATTTTATAACATATTCGAATACCGTTCAATTTTTTTGACACCATAACTTCAAATTAAATATGAAGTCTCTTATCGATACATAACTGCTATTTTACTGAACTGCAACCCAGTTGGAGAGCAGCACAATTAAAGTACGCCCAGCGTAAACAATGTAAACATTTGTGCCCTGGCAACTGTGTAAACTTCCATCACATTCAAAGAAGTATTTTTACTACAGTGTATATGCTTGCTAGCTCTACGTAGATAACATTAACATCGTCAAATCAACTTTGTCAATGATACTCATGCCAAAAGGAATTTTATGGGGAAAAAAACTAAACAGAAAAGTTTTTTTTAGAACAAAACACAGATATTATCATGATAACTCTGATAGCATATAAGAAAGAAATTTACCAAACGTATACATTTTAAATGATACGTACTTGGCCCATCGTTTGGAACGAATATTCAACTGCTGATAATAGTGACCCCTACAGATAAATATGTCTTCATGATGAAATTCGAAATTCTACCACATTGTAGGGATCACAATTATGCACAAAACTACAACAGATGGCGTATGCTCGCTTGCAGCGCCATCTTTGACAATATTTTTCAAACGATATTTTTCGATTATACTGCAGCGCTATCTGGTATTGCTTTCCATCTTCAGTTCGATATTCTGTTATATTTTCGATAATAACTCATAGGCAGCACGCGAATATAAAACAATAGAGCACAGATGGATTCTGTTCAATTCTAACGGTGGGTTTAGACTAGTGAAATGCCGTTGGAGGTATAAGTCTCACGTGTACAAAAGAGGAAATTGAGAAAAACGCATTTGAAGTTTTATTTCAAATGTTTTTTGCCAATCGGTATATTTCGCTGTTTTAATTAACTTTAACGCAATCAACTATCGAAGTTTATCTCTGTCATATGAGCCTTGCTCATAAATTGCCAAAAAGAACTATTTTCTCCTATTTTTTGACGTAGGATTACGTCTTTCGGGAACATATTGGGGTACAAATTGAAAATCGAAAATCGAGCATAGCGTGAAAATTGTCCAATTTTAAACGCTTATTGCTCAGTCATTTCATGATGGATTGATGAAATTTTTGAGTCAATCGATTTCGACACAAAATTGTTATATTGAAGAAAATAACATATGTCAGGAAACTAACTATCGAACAATTGAAAAAGTTCAACCCCTATCCTAACGGAAATACCCACTTCTGATTGGTCTTAATCGACGACACATGCGGCGGATCCCTAGCAGAGACATCAAAACCAAGCTGCCTGGGGGAAATCGGCATTGCAAATACATGAAAGTAGGGGAAGCTTTTGCTCCCACCGGAGTGTTGCTTCGTGAATATTCATATCAATGACCGATCGTGTATTGTGAAAAATTTATTAATTTATTTAAATATTAAATTTAATTAAATTAATTTAATTTAATTTATATATTAATATAAATAATATATAAATTAATATTAATTTATATATAATATAAATTAATTTAAAATTTAAATTGTATATGGTAGCAGTTGTTTTGAAAATTACTTGCTATATGAAACGATTTATTTAAATTTTCCGCTCGAGAACGGGTCGTTTGGTTTAAGCTGTCTGTTTTGTTTTGTTCATTTTCACCCAAAGAAAGTTTATAAGGCGAGAAAAATTGGAAAAGTGAAGAAATATTAGAAAAAGTGCTTTCCCATATGCTCTATATTAGACGTTGATAGTCCAATTAGAATTCGCATTGGGTTGAATAAACACTCAGAAAATAAAAATTATAAAACAAAATTGCCTTTTCCATTTCAAATATGTTTTCTCTATATTAAAGTAACATGTTTTCACTGATGAGAAAAATTGATAATTGTGTTCGGTACTGGTGTATTTTGACGTAGGACTACGTCTAACCGGAAGATATAGGGGGTGAAATGGAAATCTAGGTACTGAACAAGTAGGAAAAAATGCAAGATTTGGAAGGCTTCTAACTCGAGCATTTCTCAATAGATCGCAAAAGTTTTCGCATCAATTGATAGGAAATATATCTACGCATCTATCATAACAAATAACATTTCATTTTTCTTGAGATAAATAATTGAATAATTGTGAAATATCAAGCATTGTCAAAATGCACTATGTGCCCATTTTTGATTGGTCCATTATGTGCTCCTCGAATCGTACCGACCAAAACGGGCAACCAGAGCAGCAGCGAAATAGAATGAAGCACGATTGGAAAGGAAAAAGAAAAAAATGAACGAAACATTGGTCGCAGTCTCACACATGCGTAATTCTCGAGCCAGCCAGCTTAAAGCCAGCTTAAAAATCCCCGCTCCGCTGCCGTAAGGATCATTCTCATCCAAACCGTACACCACATCGGTTCGCATCACAACACATGAACAAACCAACCCAAGCAGCCATGTCTGGACATGGTAAAGGAGGGAATGTGAAGGGAAAGGCAAAATCCCGCTCGAACCGTGTTGATCTGGAGTTCCCCGCAAGGGTAGCTAGGCCGAGCGCGTTAGTACCAGTGCACCAGTCCACCTAGCCGGCGTTATATAGTTTCGGCCACCGAAGTGATCGAGTTAGCTGGCAAAGCTGCTCGCGACGATAAGAAAACCCGCATTCGGAACAGAACACATTCGGTTCGGTGGACATCAAGACAACAGGCAGTTGCAGCGAGTGGCGAGTGGCAAACGCAATCGCAAAACGGCATCAGGTAGCAGAAGAAAAAAGTTTGTTCTTTATACAAACTGCTTTAGTGGCAAATCCAGAACAAGGCGGCATCGAGGGCGTTCGAATAGGTTTTTTTTCAAAACCACGAGTACAAAGTTTTCTAAATTGGAACCATTCCATAAAACAAGGCGCTTTTCAGGGCCATTAAACCTTCCAAAAAAGAGTTTAGGAAATACAGTTCAATGCTTTCTAATACGTTATCCAAAATAATAATAAAACACAAATTGATTTTTTCATAATTTGTTTGCCAGGATCTGATGAGTATGTGAATTTGGCAGTTGTTCTGAGCTTATTGATAGTTGGGAACTTTCCAGATTATTAAATTTTCACCAATTCTTAAATTGTTTCCAGATTGAAAGTACAGTAATTTACAATTAGTTCGACATTTAGCTAATTGGACGGACATGTAATGCGACTTATTTAGTTGGACATTTTTGTAAACATAGAGATCCAAATTATGACCCCACATTGAAAGTCGACACTGTACCACTGTCATCGCAAATGTTCAATTACAGGTTAAAATCGCCTCCAATGCGACATGAGTGGCGCTTCGGCACGTCGCATTGAATGTAATTTACTGTACAACATGTCACAAAGCTGGATGGGAAGAAATTTTCCAACTGTGAAAGCTGTGGCGAGTGGCAACAAATCGCTAAACAGGAAGGTTTAGCCGAACAAGATGGGGATATCGAGTGATAACAAAACAATAAACTCTTTAGATTGAAGATAATTTTGTGATCCTGAAAAGGACCCTTTTTAGCCAGCATGTGAATCCAACGAGCGAACAAATCATAATGAATGTATTTTTTTGCCATCGGTTCGGCGCTCATCAAGGCAACAATTAGTTTCAGTGAGTTGCAAAGTGTTTCTCCGGCACGTCGCATTAAATGAAATTTACTGAACAACATGTCACAAGCTGGATGGGAAGAAATTTTCCAACTGTGAAAGCTGTGGCGAGTGGCAAACGCAATAGCTAAACAGGAAGGTTTAACCGAACAAGATGGGAATATCGAGTGATAACAAAAACACAACACCAAAGGTTCTTTTCAGAACCATCAACATATTAATAAAGAGTAAACAGTAAACTAATCCATTTTTCAGGTAGATAGGTAGGTATTCACGTAGGAGAAGAGAGAAGAAAATAAAACAATATATTTAAAATATATATTTAACAAAAGCTGTCCCCTTTGTATAGTCCTACGTCACTCCGGTTATGTCACCGACATTACCCACCCGTATTTTGCTTTATTTTATTCATACATAACACAGGAGGCATCTCGTCTAGGATCACAGAGGGCGGTTTTCATCATATCTCGTTCCACTTCGGTATCTTTTATCTGATACGCACCATCTAACGACTGTTTACGAAGGATGGTAAGGATGGTCATCACTCGGTAAACACTGGTGGTGGGTTGTTCCAACAACCAAACAAAACGACATTTTTCAGGGCCACCAAATCATTATCAAAGAGTTTAACGATGTTATTCTTCAAACATATCCAAAATCAACAGGAAGCTAAACGGAATCCTACGTCAACTATGCGGTCGTGTCTCGCACACAGCCCTTCTGTGACTTTTTATTTCAATCAAAAACCGAATGTGACATTTATGCCGCGAAATTCTTTGCCCAGGCGAAAAATGTACGCATAATTGTAACACTGTCAACATTCTCGCACTTGTTGTTGTTGTTTTGATTGGTTTGACATTTTGTGAGCGACAGTTTTATTTCTTTGTTGTGATCCAATGAGATACATATAGAGGTGGAGCAGTAGGCGAAGTGTATCTGTATTGGCAAGCAAAATACCGTGTCGTAATTATTTGCATTCAATATGGAATGTATATGGAAGGAACAAAACAATGTTGAAAGTACTCACGGTTGCATAATTTGAGCCAAAATTATCATGAAATCATTCAACTGGTTGTTTTGACGTAGGACTACGTCTTTCATTTCTATACCGGGGTGTAAAATCAAAGTTTCGAAAACGAAAGCGTTACGCCGGAGACCGAGATTTTGAGCGTTAATAGCTCCTAAACAATTGAACGAAATGGTATGATAAACAATTCATTCGAAAGATAAAATGTCTACGCGTTATATACTTGTTACTTTTTGATCCAAAAACTTGTTTCAATAGTCTTAAAATTGCTTTCAAAACAGGCTATTGAAATCACCAATCGGTATATAAGCGAGCGGCGCTCGGAAATCCACTCAGTTCTAATTGAACAGCGATTGGAGCATGTTGTCGCTGTTGCGGTGAAGCTCTTTATTTATCATGAAAGCGCGGATGAACGGTGTCACCAAGAGCCTGTTTGTGCATCCTATGCCAGAAGGGAACCTATCAGGAGGAGAGTGATGCCACAAACGGTTCCCTGGGAAGACATCGCTACACACACATACACGCGCGGCTATTAACAGGTGGTTATCGAGTTGGCATTAACCACTGGTGGGCTTCCAGTATCGAGGAAAATGTGGAAATATCTAATCGTTACTGAGAATAATCTGCCAGTTCCTCTGGGAATTTTCCAAATATATTCATGTGAAAGAGTTTAATTGAATGTTTTCTATCCATGTTACACTGTGACCAAATATGTTTCAATCAAGTGCTATTAACAGGTGGTTTTCGAGTTGGCATTAACCAATGGTGGGCTTCCAGTATCGAGGAAAATGTGGAAATATCTAATCGTTACTGAAAATAATCTGCCAGTTCCTTTGGGAATTTTCAAAATATATTCATGTGAAAGAGTTTAATTGAATGTTTTCTATCCATGTAACACTGTGACCAAATACATTTGGTTTTGTGGTTTTTCAATCAATCGCAATTAACAGGATAGCTTCAGAAGATTATTCTTCCCCATCAGTAGGATATTTCCGTATCCAATATTGTATGCGCCCGCAATCGATTATTGCTCAGTCGCCGAAAGTTCCGAGCTCAGAGAGTTCATTCCCCTCTAGTTTGCCTTCCAAATTGCCATCGTAAACCACACCTTCTCTCGGTTCAATCACACACAAAAAGCATACTTAAGCGATATTCTGGTGGTGAGACACATTCATTTTTCGTGAGGACATCGACAAGACAACATCGTTGCCTAACGTGCTGGAGGAGGTGGACGGCGAAGGATCGACACATACACGCGCAGAACTCTTTCCGTTAGGATGCCATTCAGCATCGAGAAAGTTCCGGAAAGATCTAATCATTGCTGGAAAATAATCTGCCAGTTCCTTTGGGAATTTTCAAAATATATTCATGTGAAAGAGTTTAATTGAATGTTTTCTATCCATGTAACACTGTGACCAAATATGTTTCAATCAAGTGCTATTAACAGGTGGTTATCGAGTTGGCATTAACCACTGGTGGGCTTCCAGTATCGAGGAAAATGTGGAAATATCTAATCGTTACTTAAAATAATCTGCCAGTTCCTTTGGGAATTTTCAAAATATATTCATGTGAAAGAGTTTAATTGAATGTTTTCTATCCATGTTACACTGTGACCAAATATGTTTCAATCAAGTGCTATTAACAGGTGGTTATCGAGTTGGCATTAACCACTGGTGGGCTTCCAGTATTGAGGAAAATGTGGAAATATCTAATCGTTACTGAAAATAATCTGCCAGTTCCTTTGGGAATTGTCAAAATATATTCATGTGAAAGAGTTTAATTGAATGTTTTCTATCCACTGTTTTCTATAACACTGTGACCAAATACATTTGGTTTTGTGGTTTTTCAATCAATCGCAATTAACAGGATAGCTTCAGAAGATTATTCTTCCCCATCAGTAGGATATTTCCTTATCCAATATTGTATGCGCCCGCAATCGATTATTGCTCAGTCGCCGAAAGTTCCGAGCTCAGAGAGTTCTTTCCCCTCTAGTTTGCCTTCCAAATTGCCATCGTAAACCACACCTTCTCTCGATTCAATCACACACAAAAAGCATACTTAAGCGATATTCTGGTGGTGAGACACATTCATTTTTCGTGAGGACATCGACAAGACAACATCGTTGCCTAACGTGCTGGAGGAGGTGGACGGCGAAGGATCGACACATACACGCGCAGAACTCTTTCCGTTAGGATGCCATTCAGCATCGAGAAAGTTCCGGAAAGATCTAATCATTGCTGGAAAATAATCTGCCAGTTCCTTTGGGAATTTTCAAAATATATTCATGTGAAAGAGTTTAATTGAATGTTTTCTATCCATGTTACACTGTGACCAAATATGTTTCAACCAAGTGCTATTAACAGGTGGTTATCGAGTTGGCATTAACCACTGGTGGGCTACCAGTATCGAGGAAAATGTGGAAATATCTAATCGTTACTGAAAATAATCTGCCAGTTCCTTTGGGAATTTTCAAAATATATTCATGTGAATGAATTTAATTGAATGTTTTCTATCCATGTAACACTGTGACCAAATATGTTTTAATCAAGTGCTATTAACAGGTGGTTATCGAGTTGGCATTAACCACTGGTGGGCTTCCAGTATCGAGGAAAATGTGGAAATAACTAATCGTTACTGAAAATAATCTGCCAGTTCCTCTGGGAATTTTCAAAATATATTCATGTGAAAGAGTTTAATTGAATGTTTTCTATCCATGTAACACTGTGACCAAATATGTTTCAATCAAGTGCTATTGACAGGTGGTTATCGAATTAGCATTAACCACTGGTGGGCTTCCAGTATCGAGGAAAATGTGGAAATATCTAATCGTTACTGAAAATAATCTGCCAGTTCCTTTGGGAATTTTCAAAATATATTCAATCAATCGCAATCAACAGGATAGCTTCTGAAGATTATTCTTCCCCATCAGTAGGATATTTCCGTATCCAATATTGGATGCATAAAACCTTGTGCCTCCAACGTAACGCTCTCGTTTTCGAAGTTCTCCAAATATTCATTCATTCAGAATGAATTCAGATTCAACTTCATACAAATGATCTCTAAATCAACGATAGTCCTACGTCACCCTTGCGGTTATACCATAGATATAACCCACTTCCTGTTTTTTAACAGATGACAATTATATCGTGGCTTATTTCAATTATTCATGTGGTAAAAAGGTCCAGAGAGCAGTCGTATGCTTAGTTCTCGAAAGCAGTAACATTTTCGGTGAATTTTAGATTAATTGGCGATTATCGACTCACAACATACACACCGCCACCGAGAGCCTTCGAAACATCAACTTCATAACGGTAAAATAATGAAACTTCGTTTTTTTCTATGAACGTGGAGAGTCAAAACGGCACATGGAAATATCACTTTTATCCGTCTTTTTCGACGTGATTTCACACATATTCACTCCACACTATCACATTAGCCTCATATTCAGCGGTAGCTCTACAAAAATTTATGTTTTTAATTGATAAATTACTTCCTGAAAATAGCATTTTTACATGGATACGGTGGGCAATCAAAGATAAACACAACGACTGACGTCACTATTTGCGAAATAGTTAAGGCAGCGCATGCTATGTCGCTCGAAACTCTATCATTTTCATTACCTTTTTTCCAGGACATTGGTTGTGATCCTTTGTGCCGGCGGAAGTGGAACCAGAGATGGAATATTTGAAGCAGTACGGAGAATCCAGTGTCGCGGAATCGGAAGAGGAGTTCCACGGGATTGACCTGGAAAATATCACAGGTAAGCGGCTATTGTCAGCGCAGCCGGTAAACGTTCCGGGACCGATGTCAGAAGTGGACGACCAATCGACTCACAGCGTCTACGGCATAGGTTCCGTGCCCGAGACGAGTTTCGAAGACGGTGACGAAACAACAATCAACTGGAACTAAACGGAATGCAATGTTCAGAGCTGTGCTACGGATACTTGTGGGTGAGTTTTTGAAAGCATTGTAACATGATTTATTTATTTGAAAAATAGTAATGTGATTTACAGATGTATCCAGGCAGCTCGGGACGGACCTCCAGTAGACCGACGTGGGAAATATCAGAGAGAACCGAAAACGCGCGAGGCTATCAAGAATCATTTATTCGATTATGGTCGAAGTATCTCCCATTATCGGCGAGCACATGCTCCAAACCGCCTTTATCTACCATCGGATTTGACCGAGAAGTCCTTATACGAGGACTACGAAGCCAAGCAAAACCTCAAAGCAAGCTATTCGTTGTATTGTAGGGTTGTTAAAGTAAACAACGTCTCGTTTGTTAAGCTCGGGCACGAAAAATGTGAGACGTGCGTTGCTGCAGAGCAACGCAACAAAGCCAATGAACACTCCGAAATCAAGGATTGTAGCTGCTTCGACTGTTCTGCACTACACCATAAACGTGCAAAGGAATTACGACTGTCTTATCGAGCTGATGGTGACCAAGTACTGAGTTTTCTCTGTGGATTTGCAAAAAGTAAGTTCTAAGATGTCCGAATTCTACTCTAACATTTTTAATATTTTTTTTCCTAGGTCATACAACTTCCAAGATTGGATGTCTTCAAGAGTGTAATTTTTTCACAAAGATTGCTAGTATTTAATGAGAGCTTTGCACCTGTTGGCGCCTACGCAAAAGCATTTCCAGTGTCTGCGTGCATTTGGCCAGAGTCGGATAATGGTCGCACAGCCAATGAAATTCTCAATTGCTTTTTCAAAGTAATTAAGAAGTACGCTGACCTGAAGAGCATTACTTTTGACGTAGGACTACGTCTTTCATTTCTATACCAGGGTGTAAAACCAAACTTTCGAGAACGAAAGCGTTACGCCGGAGACCGAGATTTTGAGCGTTAATAGCTCCTAAACAACTGAACGAAATGGTATGATAAACACTTCATTTGAAAGATAAAATGTCTACGCGTCATATACTTGTTACTTTTTCATCCAAAAACTTGTTTCAATAGTCTTAAAATTGCTTTCAAAACAGGCTATTGAAATAAAAAATCGGTATATAAGCGAGCGCCGCTCGTATACCCACTCAGTTATGATTGAATAGCGATTGGAGCATGTTGTCGCTGTTGTTGTGAAGCTAATTTCGTTTATCATGAAAGCGCTGATGAACGGTGTCACCAAGAGCCTGTTTGTGCACCTAAGGCCAAAAGGGAATCCATCAGGAGGAGAGTGATGCCACGGTTCCGCTTGAAACATCGGAGCAGCCACCACACACACACATACACGCGCGGAATTCTCGTTGCTATCATCGTTGCTGAAAAATAATCTGCCAGTTCCCCTGGGAATTGAAAAATACATTCATGCGAAATAGTTTATTTCAATATTTTCTATCCATATAACACTGCAACCAAATACATTTGGTTTTGTTATTTTTCAATCAATCGCAATTAACAGGAAAGCTTCTGAATATTTTTTTCCCCATCAGTGGAAATTTTCATATCCAATATTGGATGCATAACATGAAAAACGGAAAATGTTTCACATCGCGAAAATCAAGTCATTTTCGAGCGATTATTTGCTTTCTACTCATATAATGCTGCGACCAAATACATTTCGTTTTTGATCTTTTCAATCAAGTGCGATCAACGTAAGACCACGTCTTTCGGCAATTTATTAGAGGTGCAATGAATCTTTAGGAATTCCCGCTCTACGCGCACTGACAAACAATGTTTACTCAACAATTTCTCAAACTAGAAATGGATGTTGTGAGAAAGGATTAGCGAACGCGAAAACGACAAACGGGAGAAAGATACGTTTGGAGGTTGAAGGAAATTGGCAGAAAACTTCTTCATTCTATCATTCAAATAATGTGATTCATACCACATCGTTTTGCCAGAAAGAGATTACTAATGCTCAAAGGAGGAATCGAGTCCTCCGAGGAAATTACCCAGCGCAAATTAGAGTCGACTATCGATTGCGGCATTCGTACACAAATAATTTTATAATGCAGTTTTACCAAAGTGATTTCTTCGGATATATTCACTACATCATGTCATGTATTTCATATTCTTCATTAAGAAATCCATATCCATGGCACCTACCGGTAACGAATTATTATCGAAACCACGATTTTCGCTAAATGCTCCTTTCAGTTCGGTCTGTAAAAAACTTTTCTGTACTCTAATCCATCAAATTTGGAGCCCTGAAAAGGGCCGTTGATTATATGCTAAGCTAATATAGCACGCTCTCCTCGGATACGATGGGCCAGCTGGATGTCCTTGGGCATGATGTGACGCGTTTTGCATGGATAGCACACAAATTGGTATCTTCGAATAAATAAGCCTCCTGCAGCGTCATAGCCGCGGAACTTTGGAAGCGCAAGTCGGTTTTGAAGTCCTGAGCAATTCCACGAACCAAATGCTGCAAAGGTAGCTTGCGGATCAGCAATTCGGTCGCTTCCGATAGCGATGAATTTCACGCAAAGTTCCCGGTCGATAGCGATGTGGCTTCTCCACCTATCCTGCTACTGGTGCGCTTATCCGAGCTGATTTCGTGTGCCTTACCACCGAATGACTAACGAGCTCGAGTCCTCACGGTGCGAGAGTAGAGTAAGAAATGAACGAAAGCAAAGGAAGCGTCATTTTATAAACCATAAAAGTATAGAATCTAAATCCCACCCTTATTATATTCGTGAGTATACAGTAAGCTTATACAATAAAGAGGGTGGGGTTTACATTCGATTCTTTTATGTTTTATAAAATGACACTTCCCTTGCTTTCGTTCATTTCTTACTCTACTCTCGCACCGTGAGGACTCGTTTCATCGGGACTATGCAGACAGCTCGTTAGTCTTTCGGTGGCAAGGCACCACGAAAGCAGCTCGGATAAGCGCATCAGCCGCAGGAAGCGTGAAGAAGCCACATCGCTATCGACCGGGAACTTTGCGTGAAATTCATCGCTATCAGAAGTCGACCGAATTGCTGATCCGCAAGCTACCTTTGCAGCATTTGGTTCGTGGAATTGCTCAGGACTTCAAAACCGACTTGCGCTTCCAAAGTTCCGCGGCTATGACGCTGCAGGAGGCTTATTCGAAGATACCAATTTGTGTGCTATCCATGCAAAACGCGTCACATCATGCCCAAGGACATCCAGCTGGCCCATCGTATCCGAGGAGAGCGTGCTATATTAGCTAAGCATATAATCAACGGCCCTTTTCAGGGCTCCAAATTTGATGGATTAGAGTTCAGAAAAGTTTTTTACAGGCCGAACTGAAAGGAGCATTTAGCGAAAATCGTAGTGTCGATGATAATTCGATACCGATAAGTGCCATGGATATGGATTTTCTATACTTTTATGGTTTATAAAATGACGCTTCCTTTGCTTTCGTTCATTTCTTACTCTACTCTCGCACCGTGACGACTCGTTTGTTTGGGACCAAGCAGATAGCTAGTTAGTCTTTCAGTGGTAAGGCACACGAAAGCAGCTCGGATAAGCGCACCAGCCGCAGGATAGGTGAAGAAGCCACATCGCTATCGACCGAGAACTTTGCGGGAACTCAGGCACGACGCCTGAGGACATCGACAAGACAACATCGTTACTGAACGAGCTGAACGGCGAGGGATCGAGGGATTCATTACCTGGCCTGACCTGACCTGAAATGCAATCAGTTTGTTTTAACTGTGAGGGAGCGCAGAAAAGCCGATGCTGATACTCTCATGACCAAGAGAGTATCAGCATCGAAATACGGTTCCTCGGGAAGACATAGAAGCAGCCGCCACACACACACATACACGTGCGCAACTCTTTTCGTTTGCTGGTTATCGAGAGGAAACCTGGAAAGAAATGATCGTTGCTGAAAAATAATCTGCCAGTTCCCCTTGGAATTGAAAATTACATTCAAGCGAGTTTATTTTAATGTTTTCTATCCATATAATACTGCGACCACATACATTTGGTTTTGTGATTTGTCAATCATGTGCAGTTAGCAGGAAAGCTTCTGAAGATTATTCTTCAGAACAAGGTTTTTTGTATCCAATATTGGATGCATAAAACCTTGATGCTCCAACGTAACACTCTCGTTTTTGAAGTCACCCAAATATTTATTTATTCATTCATTCAGGATGGATTTAGATTCAACTTCAAACAAATGATCTCTAAATCAACGATAGTCCTACGTCACCCTTGCGGTTATACCATAGATATAACCCACTTCCTGTTTTTGGTTGGATAATTGCAGTTCGCAGAACAAAAACTGGAATTTGTTTCAGCACCTGCTATCCTGCTAATAAACAGTAACGAAATTCAGGTCAAGCGCATATTTTTCAAATACTTCGAATCAGGACATACGTTCATGGCCGCTGACTCTTTCCATGCAACGGTTGATTCCAAAATGCGCCATGAACGTATCGTCACCTTCGAAAACTTCAAGTCAGCGGTAGGCAATGCTAAGAAAAATGTAGACGTACTTGATATGCAAGCTGCTGACTTTTTCCAAGCTAAACTAACCGTTTCGCAGTATACGATAAATCAGTGCAAGCCTCGTCCTTACGTGGATACTATGCGTAAAGTGATGTTTGAAAAAGGCCGTTATGAAATTGGATACACGGACAACATCAACAAGACCTTAAATATTGCATGTTGCTTTCTAAGAAGCAACTTAAGTTGGTTGAAAAGGATTCGTTCTCTATTGCGGATAATGTGAGCTGGCAAAATTCTCCTCGAGGAGTTGAAGTAAACAAGAAAACTTCTCTTTTGAAAGTGGTTCTACCTGTTGTTACTGAAGAGGAAAATCTTTTTTTATTGATCTTCCGACGAAGCAAAAAGCTTCTGATTAATATAATGTAATCTACATCATTGTACTTGTTACTTTCTTTAAATAAATGTTATCGTAATACAACACAATTATTATAAATCTCTTTTAACACTCCTATACTCGCGTATTGGTCTGTCAGACCGAGAAATCAATAATTCGTTCATTTCTCAGAAAATATCAACACTACGACTTTGCGATTATCTCTAGCTTTGTTATTCGTCGTTCGTCATAGTTTAGCGTATCGCATGTGTTGGTATAAACGGGACGTGTGCCACTTTTTTAACACTTTCGGTCTGACACACCGACGCGAGTATAGGAGTAATTTTTTTGGACAAGTGACTTTTTTCATATTCTAGAATATTGTTGAATGAAATGTATAAATTAATGTTAGTGGCGTGGAATAATTATTGAATATAATGCATATGATCATTACCGGACTATTCTTATTTGATTGCAGTCCCTTTTGTAACAGGATTGGACGGATCCATATATTAACTATTCGTTGATATATTCGTCGTTAGATTCATACGTTCAAAAGCAAAATATATAAATGTTTGACTTTCGTATAGTTATTCGCAAAATATAATGGTCATACATATACACACATGTGAAAGGATTTCACTTGTGGAGGAATTGTAAACAGTAAACTATAAACTACTCGGTGGCTTATGGTAATTTTTAACAATTACAGTTTCGGGGATATTTTTTTATAAGAAAACAAGAAAATGAAAAGGAAGGAAGGAAGGAAGGTATTGAATTAGAGAGACTTTAAACTCTGAGAGTTCATTCGTCCCTTTGTGAAAAGGAAGTTCCTAGAAACCCTTTCATATCATCTTTTAATACCCCATCCAAAAACAGGATTTAATTCTTAGTTTACCAAGAATACAGAGACAAAGAGTATTAGAAATATGCAAACTTTATATTCCAGAACCTTTTTCATCTGGTAATCATCTAGAAGGTCGTTATACATTCTTCTCTTCGATAAAATACCCGAAAACACGCAACAACTACATGAAATGTAAAAAATAAGTTTATTTCGATCATGCAGTTATGCTATGTTCTGATTCTTACTCCAATGAAACCACAATCGATTAATACGTTTTTATGTGATTGTATAACTCTTTATACTTCCATGAATTGTATTCAGTTGCTTACTTTTAATTAATAACAGTGAAAAATTCGAATTTCGTTATTTGTGTTGGAGTATCAAAAATTGCTCTGTTTTGAGGAGGCTGAATTAGATGACTATCAAAACATAATAAAGACGAAGAAAACATATTTTTGGAGTATTTTCATTCAATCATACCCTCTTCTTCGAATAAATGCCAATAAAACCTGCAAAATACACAATGACAACATTACAGAGAAGTTCAACTTTCGGTCTGTGACACCGTGCGCGAGTATACGTATTATGATTTTGCACGCGAGTACAGGAGGATTAAGAAAAAGAATATACTATATTATAGGTTCCTCCTTTATCTCATTTATTTTTTGTGTGAACATTTGACAATATCTACAAAAGAGAACGGGGGTCTTGAATCGTCATGCACACGTAGAATGTGGATGACCCCTAGAAAAATTGATCTCCTACCGCGTACAACCTTGCATATAGATTTAAAAAAAAATGTTTGGATTGTGTCGGCACTCACCAATCTCCCCTCAACTATTCACGTGGAAAGTTGATGACACCTAAAAGTGTGACGTAATTTATGGACGGTTCCTAGGATGAATCAAGCAGCGCTTCATAAATATTGTTAGTATGTGCCTCTATGTGTGTTCATTATGTCTCATTTTTTCGGTGTGACAAATATGCCTCCATTTGCTACAATGTGACAATATGACTTCGATTTTTTTCGAGTTTTCTAGAATAAACCTCATGTTTTGACAAAAAAATCAAAACAACGTATCAAACTACGACGTTAGGCATCAAAACCTCAGAAATGTTGAAATGTAATATGTGACACTTATGCCTCCAACGGCAGTGAAGACATGTGAAGAAATACTGTAGAACCCCGATTATTCGCGGAATAGTCTGGCTAGCTCACCGCGAATAACGAAAATCGCGGATAATGCAATGAAGGACTAAAAATCAGTTCTAAACACGAAAAGGAGGTATTTCAGCATGAAAACCAGGTTTTATCAATACAGAAATCAATAAACTATCCATCTAGAAGGTCGTATACACTAGTAGTCAGATAATGTGAAAGCCATGGCCAAAACAAAAGTACATGAGCCTATCACTTTCCGGGAAGGTTTATAGATTTACTATGGAACTCGCTGTCGCGCATAATCCGCACCGCGGATCATCCGCTCGCGGATAATCAAGGTTCCACTGTATAATAATATTTATAGAAATCGCATCAACTGTTTACACTAACGTGAACTTATCCAACCTGAGTGATTTCACCAGCGTTTACATATGCCTGAATTTATTCTATTCATGGTAATTTTATATACCTCGAAGAAGTGTGTCATGTATATTGACGTAGGACTACGTCTAACCGGAAGATATAGGGGGTGAAATGGAAATCTAGGCACTGAACAAGTAGGAAAAAATGCAAGATTTGGAACGCTTATAACTCGAGCATTTCTCAATAGATCGCAAAGGGTTTTGCATCAATTGATAGGAAATATATCTACCCATCTATCATAACGAATAACATTTCATTTTTCTTGAGATAAATAATTGAATAATTGTGAAATATCAAGCATTGTCAAAATGCACTATGTGCCCATTTTTGATTGGTCCATTTTGTGCTCCTCAAATCGTACCGACCAAAACGTGCAACCAGAGCAGCAGCGAAATAGAATGAAGAACGATTGGAAAGGAAAAAGAAAAAAATGAACGAAACATTGGTCGCAGTCTCACACATGCGTAATTCTCGAGCCAGCCAGTCAGCTTAAAAATCCCCGCTCCACTGCCGTAACGATCATTCTCATTCAAACCGTACACCACATCGGTTCGCATCACAACACATCAACAAACCAACCCAAGCAGCCATGTCTGGACATGGTAAAGGAGGAAAAGTGAAGGGAAAGGCAAAATTCCGCTCGAACCGTGTTGATCTGGAGTTCCCAGCAAGGGTAGCTAGACCGAGCGCGTTAGTACCAATGCACCAGTCCACCTAGCCGGCGTTATATAGTTTCGGCCGCCGAAGTGATCGAGTTGGCTGGTAAAGCTGCTCGCGACAATTTTTTCTTATTGCATTCAGAACAGAACACATCAAGACAACAACAGGCAGTTGCAGCGAGTGGCGAGTGGCGAACGCAATCGCAAAACGGCATCAGGTAGCAGAAGAAAAAAGTTTGTTCTTTATACAAACTGCTTTGGTGGCAAATCCAGAACAAGGCGGCATCGAGGGCGTTCGAAATGGTTTTTTGACGTAGGACTACGTCTAACCGGAAGATATAGGGGGTGAAATGAAAATCTAGGCACTGAACAAGTAGGAAAAAATGCAAGATTTGGAACGCTTATAACTCGAGCATTTCTCAATAGATCGCAAAGGTTTTTGCATCAATTGATAGGAAATATATCTACGCATCTATCATATCGAATAACATTTCATTTTTCTTGAGATAAATAATTGAATAATTGTGAAATATCAAGCATTGTCCAAATGCACTATGTGCCCATTTTTGATTGGTCCATTTTGTGCTCCTCAAATCGTACCGACCAAAACGGTCAATCAGAGCAGCAGCGAAATACAATGAAGCACGATTGGAAAGGAAAAAGAAAAAAATGAACGAAACATTGGTCGCAGTCTCACACATGCGTAATTCTCGAGCCAGCCAGTCAGCTTAAAAATCCCCGCTCCGCTGCCGTAACGATCATTCTCATTCAAACTGTACACCACATCGGTTCGCATCACAACACATTGACAAACCAACCCAAGCAGCCATGTCCGGACATGGTAAAGGAGGAAAAGTGAAGGGAAAGGCAAAATCCCGCTCGAACCGTGTTGATCTGGAGTTCCCCGCAAGGGTAGCTAGGCCGAGCGCGTTAGTACCAGTGCACCAGTCCACCTATCAGGCGACATATAGTTTCGGCCGCCGAAGTGGAAAAGCTGCTCGCGACTATAAGAAAACCCGCATTCAGAACAGACCACATTCGGTTCGGTGGACATCAAGACAACAGGCAGTTGCAGCGAGTGGCAAACGCAATCGCAAAACGACAGCAGGTAGCGGAAGAAAAAAGTTTGTTCTTTATACAATCTGCTTTGGTGGCAAAACCAGAACAAGGCGACATCGAGGGCGTTCGAAATGTTTTTTTTTTAAAACCACGAGTACTAAGTTTTCTAAATTGGAACCATTCCATAAAACACGGCGCTTATCAGAGCCATTAAACCTTTCAAAAAAGAGTTTACGAAATACAGTTTAATGCATTCTAAAATAATATCCAAAATTATAATAAAACACAAATTGATTTTTTCATAATTTGTTTGCCAGGATCTGATGAGTATGTGAATTTGGCAGTTGTTCTGAGCTTATTGATAGTTGGGGACTTTCCTGATTATTCAATTTTCACCAATTCTCAAATTGTTTCCAGATAGAAAGTACAGTAATTTACAATTAGTTCGACATTTAGCTAATTGAACGGACATGTAATGCGACATTTTTGTAAACATAGAGTTCGGGGTCCAAATTAAAACACAGGTTAAAATCGCCTCCAATGCGACACTGAGTGTTTCGGCACGTCGCATAAAATGTAATTTACTGAACAACATGACACAAGCTGGATGGGAAGAAATTTTCTAACTGTGAAAGCTGTGGCGAGTGGCAAACGCAATAGCTAAACAGTAAGGTTTAACCGAACAAGATGGGGATATCGAGTGATAACAAAAACACAACACCAAAGGTTTTTTTCAGAACCATCAACATGTTCATAAAGAGTACTAATCCATTTTTCAGGTAGATAAGTAGGTATTCACGTAGGAGAAGAAAATAAAACAATATATAAAAAAAAGACGGGTGGGTAATGTCGGGGACATAACCGGAGTGACGTAGGACTATACAAAGGGGACAGCTTTTGTTAAATATATATTTTAAATATATTGTTTTATTTCCTTCTCCTACGTGAATACCTACCTATCTACCTGAAAAATGGATTAGTTTACTGTTTACTCTTTATGAATATGTTGATGGTTCTCAAAAGAACCTTTGGTGTTGTGTTTTTGTTATCACTCGATATTCCCATCTTGTTCGGTTAAACCTTCCTGTTTAGCTATTGCGTTTGCCACTCGCCACAGCTTTCACAGTTGGAAAATTTCTTCCCATCCAGCATGTGACATATTGTTCAGTAAATTACATTTAATGCGACTTTGCCACTCACTGAAACTAATTGTTGCCTTGCCGAACCGAAGCTGCTCTGTTCTTGATGCGTGTTTTCTGATTGTCATGAGCAGCTTTGCAAGCCAACTCGAGCACTCCGACGGCCGAAACTCTATAATCGCTGTTAGGTATACTGGTGCTCCGGCACCAATCCGTTCGGCCTAGTTACCCTACAATTGCCGTACAATCACACGGGTTTACGGTTTGAAAGAAAATAAGATATTTTTTTGGGGTCCGCGTGTTTTATACTCTAGCGCAATTTAAGAATTGGTGAAAATCAATAAACTCAGAACAACTTCCAAATTCACATACTCATCATATCCTGGCAAACAAATTATGAAAAAATCAATTTGTGTTTTATTATTATTTTGGATAATGTTTTAGAAAGCATTGAACTGTATTTCCTATACTTTTTTTTGGAAGGTTTAATGGCCGTGAAAAGCGCCTTGTTTTATGGAATGATTCCAATTTAGAAAACTTAGTACTCGTGGTTTTGAAAAAAACCATCTCGAACGCCCTCGATGCCGCCTTGTTCTGGATTTGCCACCAAAGCAGTTTGTATAAAGAACAAACTTTTTTCTTCTGCTACCTGATGCCGTTTTGCGATTGCGTTTGCCACTCGCCACTCGCTGCAACTGCCTGTTGTCGTGGTGTCCACCGAACCGAATGTGTTCTGTTCTGAATGCGGGTTTTCTTATCGTCGCGAGCAGCTTTGCCAGCCAACTCGATCACTTCGGCGGCCGAAACTTTATAACGCTAGGTGGACTGGTGTACTGAGAATTACGCATGTGTGAGACTGCGACCAATGTTTCGTTCATTTTTTTCTTTTTCCTTTTCAATCGTGCTTCATTCTATTTCGCTGCTGCTCTGGTTGCCCGTTTTGGTCGGTACGATATGAGGAGCACAAAATGGACCAATCAAAAATGGGCACATAGTGCATTTTGACAATGCTTGATATTTGACAATTATTCAATTATTTATCTAAAGAAAAATGAAATGTTATTCGTTATGATAGATGCGTAGATATATTTCCTATCAATTGATGTAAAAACCTTTGCGATCTATTGAGAAATGCTCGAGTTATAAGCGTTCCAAATCTTGCATTTTTTCCTATTTGTTCAGTGCCTAGATTTCCATTTCACCCCCTATATCTTCCGGTTAGACGTAGTCCTACGTCAATATATATTTAACAAAAGCTGTCCCCTTTGTATAGTCCTACGTCACTCCGGTTATGTCCCCGACATTACCCACCCGTCTTTTTCACTCTCTTTCACAAATTTCACCATCAAATATTGACACAGTGCATCGCGAATTGTTTGGTAACCTTGTTGAACTGCTGATAATAGTGACCTCTACAGCTAAACATCTCTCCAAATAAAATATGAAGACACTGCAGTGCCATCTGTATGTAGAATTGTGTTCATCAGGACTACAAACAACACCAGATGGAGCTCGTTTGAGTGCAGCGTCATCTGCTGTGACATTTTGAAAAGAATATTTTTCGAATATACTGCAGTGACATCTAGTGTTGTTTTCTTCCTTCAGATTGATTTATATCATATTCTCGAGCATTGTTCATGGGTGGCGCACGGCGTTACGAGGGTATCATCAAGGCGCGTAGAAGTATATCCTGAGGTGGGCCAACTTGCTAAAACCACTCTTCAGCCATCTTGGAAGTCTACTGTGTTTTGTTTGTAAACAAAACACAATACGCTTGTGCCGAAGCTCGCTCGTGATCAGTCTGTCTCTTTCACGCTTCAAGGAAATAATTCCCCTTCTGCTTTCTTCCGTACTGTTTTCATATACCGCTCCCCTAACCAACTTAGTGACGAAACGGTCTCACCTAGTACCATAGATCCGTCTTGGGTATCATAATGTTCACGCTTGTCCATTGAGAGGGGGGAGGTGGTACAGACTATGTCCACGTGGATACGAAGAATAAATATTTTATAACGATACGATACATTCTAAATTAAATAAAAACTGTTCCGAATTCAAGAACTTTAAAACTCCGGCCAACCTGAGTTTTCCGTAATTATCAATAAACTGATTGAGTTGCCTGAGAGTGCTTCATATATTCTTACTAAATCATTGTACTTCTTCACTGGAATCCATGTTCTGAAAATAACTCACGTAAACTGTGAACGGAGTGAAGAGTGAAGATGAATCGGCATCGATCATATTCCGGAGTGGGCAGAAATCTGTACTCAACAAAAAATAAAAAGGACGTGACATCGAAAATTTTGAGTGGGTTTTTGAACGCTGTAACTCTGTCATAAAATGATGCATTTATCAAAGCAATAACTGGGTCTTCTATAGAACATTTCACAACTGCCCATCGATTTGCTGTGCGATCGTTATGTCATGAAATGTTCATAATCCAAAATGAAAGAATAACTTTTCATTCGATCGAGAACATCTCTATGAAAAAGATTCTACTGGAATTTCGTATGAATCGAATGGAAGCGAATGAATCAGGTTAATTGGATTATTACTGACGAAGATGTTATTGAATTTACATATGGAATAAGTACACTTCTGAAATAAAGCTGTGAACTGTGAACGTAAACGAATGCGTAGTGTTAAGAAAAATGTAGCGTGTCAATGTGATGTGTCACCAAGTACTGAAGAGGAAAACATGGAACAGATGAAAAAAATGTTGCGTGACGAAATCAAAGAGATGACTGAAAGTTTTATGACAGGTATCGAAAATATTATGGAATCAGTTTTAAAAAATGAATTAGGTAAAGAAAATGTTTGTGTAATTTTGAATGATAAAACAAATAAAAATAATAATACCGGGAGAAATGACAAAATTTTGAATGATAATGTTGTTAAATGGTCGGATATTGTTGTTGCTGCTGAAAAACAGGAAGTGGGTTATATCTATGTGTACCGTCGAGCGGTAACCGGACCCTACGTTGTGTTATCTTTCTTTTTCGGATCCACTCCAAGCGTTTTATTTTTACTTAAGTATCTCTTCGGTTAACCGATTCCATCCACCTGTAATTTGACTACGGGAGATGGAATGAAGAGAGCGAAGTAGGAAAGATGGCGATTTTATTTGCGCACAACTTTTAGCATAGACCACACTACATCGACTGACTTGTATATACTAAAAAAAGTTAACTATGCTACCGACCGCCGTCGCTGCCAGTGCGCGCTTGTGTTGGTGCAAGCGTTAATCGCATTTGTCAGCGACGGGGTTCGGCTCCTAATGTCAACTAGGCATTACACCGCAAGCTCAAAAAAATAGCAGTGGGCGCAACACTATGGTATAACCGCAAGGGTGACGTAGGACTATCGTTGATTTAGAGATCATTTGTATGAAGTTGAATCTGAATTCATTCTGAATGAATGAATATTTGGAGAACTTCGAAAACGAGAGCGTTACGTTGGAGGCACAAGGTTTTATGCATCCAATATTGGATACGGAAATATCCTACTGATGGGGAAGAATAATCTTCAGAAGCTATCCTGTTGATTGCGATTGATTGAAAAACCACAAAACCAAATGTATTTGGTCACAGTGTTACATGGATAGAAAACATTCAATTAAACTCTTTCACATGAATATATTTTGAAAATTCCCAAAGGAACTGGCAGATTATTTTCAGTAACGATTAGATATTTCCACATTTTCCTCGATACTGGAAGCCCACCAGTGGTTAATGCCAACTCGATAACCACCTGTTAATAGCACTTGATTGAAACATATTTGGTCACAGTGTAACATGGATAGAAAACATTCAATTAAACTCTTTCACATGAATGTATTTTTAAATTCTCAGAGGAACTGGCTGATTATTTCCCAGCAATGATTAGATCTTTCCGGAACTTTCTCGATGCTGAATGGCATCCTAACGGAAAGAGTTCTGCGCGTGTATGTGTCGATCCTTCGCCGTCCACCTCCTCCAGCACGTTAGGCAACGATGTTGTCTTGTCGATGTCCTCACGAAAAATGAATGTGTCTCACCACCAGAATATCGCTTAAGTATGCTTTTTGTGTGTGATTGAATCGAGAGAAGGTGTGGTTTACAATGGCAATTTGGAAGGCAAACTAGAGGGGAATGAACTCTCTGAGCTCGGAACTTTCGGCGACAGAGCAAGAATCGATTGCGGGCGCATACAATATTGGATACGGAAATATCCTACTGATGGGGAAGAATAATCTTCTGAAGCTATCCTGTTAATTGCGATTGATTGAAAAACCACAAAACCAAATGTATTTGGTCACAGTGTTACATGGATAGAAAACATTCAATTAAACTCTTTCACATGAATATATTTTGAAAATTCCCAAAGGAACTGGCAGATTATTTTCAGTAACGATTAGATATTTCCACATTTTCCTCGATACTGGAAGCCCACCAGTGGTTAATGCCTACTCGATAACCACCTGTTAATAGCACTTGATTGAAACATATTTGGTCACAGTGTTAAATGGATAGAAAACATTCAATTAAACTCTTTCACATGAATATATTTTGAAAATTCCCAAAGGAACTGGCAGATTATTTTCAGTAACGATTAGATATTTCCACATTTTCCTCGATACTGGAAGCCCACCAGTGGTTAATGCCAACTCGATAACCACCTGTTAATAGCCGCGCGTGTATGTGTGTGTAGCGATGTCTTCCCAGGGAACCGTTTGTGGCATCACTCTCCTCCTGATAGATTCCCTTCTGGCCTAGGGTGCACAAACAGGCTCTTGGTGACACCGTTCATCCGCGCTTTCATGATAAATAAAGAGCTTCACCGCAACAGCGACAACATGCTCCAATCGCTGTTCAATTAGAACTGAGTGGATTTCCGAGCGCCGCTCGCTTATATACCGATTGGTGATTTCAATAGCCTGTTTTGAAAGCAATTTTAAGACTATTGAAACAAGTTTTTGGATCAAAAAGTAACAAGTGTATAACGCGTAGACATTTTATCTTTCGAATGAAGTGTTTATCATACCATTTCGTTCAGTTGTTTAGGAGCTATTAACGCTCAAAATCTCGGTCTCCGGCGTAACGCTTTCGTTTTCGAAACTTTGATTTTACACCCCGGTATAGAAATGAAAGGCGTAGTCCTACGTCAAAACAAAATAATGGTTCAGTAGTAGCACCGATGACAACGAAAAATGTTTCAAATGTAGAAATAGGGTACTTAGAAATCGGAAACCTAAGGACCTAAGCAAATAAGGAAAATCTTGATAGAAATGACAACAGTAACAAAGGTGAAGAAAGCGGTGTAGCATCTGCTCCTGCGATTGAGACTGTTCCAATTGACAGAACGATCACACTGATAAAAGACAAGTCTTCTGCGATGATGAAACTTGATGAAACTGTCTGTTCCAAACCAAAGAACAAACAAAACATTGATATTACCCGTTCTGAAATGCATTCCTCGTTTGATCCAGTAAGATTGCAGATCAAATCGATGCGAATTGTAGAAGCTACAGGGGAGGCCTTCATACGATGTGACTCGAGGGAAACTGCTGCCGTTTTATTGAAGGAAGCAGAGAAAAAACTCGGAAAAAAAGACGGGTGGGTAATGTCGGGGACATAACCGGAGTGACGCAGGACTATACAAAGGGGACAGCTTTTGTTAAATATATATTTTAAATATATTGTTTTATTTTTTTCTCCTACGTGAATACCTACCTATCTACCTGAAAAATGGATTAGTTTACTGTTTACTCTTTATGAATATGTTAATGGTTCTGAAAAGAACCTTTGGTGTTGTGTTTTTGTTATCACTCGATATTCCAATCTTGTTCGGTTAAACCTTCCTGTTTAGTTATTGCGTTTGCCACTCGCCACAGCTTTCACAGTTGGAAAATTTCTTCTCATCCAGCTTTGTGACATGTTGTACAGTAAATTACATTCAATGTGACGTGCCGAAGCGCCACTCAGTGTCGCATTGGAGGCGATTTTAACCTGTAATTGCGATGACAGTGGACAGTGTCGACTTTCAATGTGGAGTCATAATTTGGATCTCTATGTTCACAAATGTCCAACTAAATAAGTCGCATTACATGTCCGTCCAATTAGCTAAATGTCGAACTAATTGTAAATTACTGTACTTTCAATCTGGAAACAATTTAAGAATTGGTGAAAATTGAATAATCTGGAAAGTCCCCAACTATCAATAAGCTCAGAACAACTGCCAAATTCACATACTCATCAGATCCTGGCAAACAAATTATGAAAAAAATCAATTTGTGTTTTATTATTATTTTGAATAATGTTTTAGAAAGCATTGAACTGTATTTCCTAAACTCTTTTTTGGAAGGTTTAATGGCCCTGAAAAGCGCCTTGTTTTATGGAATGGTTCCAATTTAGAAAACTTTGTACTCGTGGTTTTGAAAAAAACCATTTCGAACGCCCTCGATGTCGCCTTGTTCTGGATTTGCCACCAAAGCAGTTTGTAAAAATAACAAACTTTTTGCTTCTGCTACCTGATGCCGTTTTGCGATTGTGTTTGCCACTCGCCACTCACTGCAACTGCCTGTTTTCTTGATGTCCACCGAACCGAATGTGTTCTGTTCCGAATGCGGGTTTTCTTATCGTCGCGAGCAGCTTTGCCAGCTAACTCGATCACTTCGGCGGCCGAAACTATATAACGCCGGCTAGGTGGACTGGTGCACTGGTACTAACGCGCTCGGCCTAGCTACCCTTGCGGGGAACTCCAGATCAACACGGTTCGAGCGGGATTTTGCCTTTCCCTTCACTTTTCCTCCTTTACCATGTCCAGACATGGCTGCTTGGGTTGGTTTGTTGATGTGTTGTAATACGAACCGATGTGGTGTACGGTTTGAATGAGAATGATCGTTACGGCAGCGGAGCGGGGATTTTTAAGCTGACTGGCTGGCTCGAGAATTACGCATGTGTGAGACTGCGACCAATGTTTCGTTCATTTTTTCTTTTTCCTTTCCAATCGTGCTTCATTCTATTTCGCTGCTGCTCTGGTTACCCGTTTTGGTCGGTACGATTTGAGGAGCACAAAATGGACCAATCAAAAATGGGCACATAGTGCATTTTGACAATGCTTGATATTTCACAATTATTCAATTATTTATCTCAAGAAAAATGAAATGTTATTCGTTATGATAGATGCGTAGATATATTTCCTATCAATTGATGCAAAAACCTTTGCGATCTATTGAGAAATGCTCGAGTTATAAGCGTTCCAAATCTTGCATTTTTTCCTACTTGTTCAGTGCCTAGATTTCCATTTCACCCCCTATATCTTCCGGTTAGACGTATTCCTACGTCAAAAGTATGGAATTCGCATCAGACAGCCAAACAAACCAAAGTTGAGGATTGTTGGTCATGACGAAGAAATTAAAGAAGGTGATGGTTCTATGTTTTTAGATAAATTGAAGAAACAAAATAACTTAAACGAAAATGCGGAGATACAACTCGTTAAGTCATACAAGAATAGAAAATGGAAACGTAGCGCAAATATAGCGATTAATGAAGTTGATACGGTAACGTTCGAAGTATTACTGAAAATGGAAAAAGTGACTGTCGGTTGGGAAATATGCAGAGTTTTCGAAGCAGTTAGTATCTTGAGATGTTACAAATGTTGGAGCTAAGGGCATGAGTCCCCAGATTGCAATGATAGTATACGTTGTCCGTATTGTGCTGAATATCATAAGTCAAAAGATTGTAAAGCAGAGTATGAAAAATGTATCAATTGTGACAACAACAATCGAAAGAAGAAGTTTGATGCTGATCATCAGTTGGATATTTGCCACTCGGCTTTAAGCTATGAATGTACCATATACTAGGAAAAAGTTAGGAAAGCAAGAGAGCTTGTTGACTATGGTAAATAGCATCCAGAGCTGTAGATTGTATATTTGAATGCGGCTGGTTTATTCACTCATTTCGATGACATTTCTCTCAGCATAAGTGACATAAAACCTTTAGCGGTGGTAATTGTTGAAACACATTTGACTGATGATGTTAATCTATGTTTATACTCTCTTCTTGGATACCAGATGATTAATTGCATATCACATTCGAAACATACTGGTGGTGTTACCATATATGTGAAAAATGGACATTTGGTAGAGTTAGTTAAAAACAATAAGAAAAATGGAATCTGGTTCCTTCCAATAAAAATTAGAGCAGGAAATCAGAAGTTACTTGTTGGCGGCGTATATCATTCTCCTAGTTTCAGTGATAACGAATTCTTGAGATTACTTGAGCATGAATGGCTTTCAGATGCGATGAATGATGGTATCAAAAATATAATTTGTGGTGATTTCAATATAAATTATAACAGTATGTACGAGAGTCGTGAGTTGAGACGAGTGGCAGATGTGTGCGGTTTGAAGCAGTACGTTGTACAAGACACCCGAGTAACCTAACAAAGTAGCACAAAGATTGATTTAGTTTTTGACGTGGGACTACGTCTAACCGGAGTATATGGGGGGTAAAATGAAAACCTAAACACAGAACATGCAGGACAAAATGAAAGATTCCGAATGCTTATAATTCGAATATTTCTTACTGGATCGGAAAGATGTTTGCATCAATTGACAGGGAATATTTCTACGCATCTATCGCAATTTATAAAATGTCATTTTTCATTAGATAAACAATTGAATAACTGTAAAATGTTAAGCGTTATCTAAACGCCCTAACTACCTCGTTTTGATTGGTCCGATTTACGGTTTCCCCAACACAGCCATCATAACCAAGCAGCCTTGTGGAAATCGGCAACGCAAGTACATGAAAGTAGGGGGTATTTTTGTTCCGACTGAATTGTGTTTCCCCAACACAGACTTCAGAACCAAAGTGTCTGAGGAAATTGGCATTGCAAATTCATGCAGGTCTGGGGTACTTTTGTTTCGACTGAATAGTGTTTACCTAATACAGACTTCTAAACCGAGGTGTCTGGGAGAATCGGCATTGCAAATAAATTCAAACTGCGAGTACTTTCGTTGAAAACCGATAACTCGCGGTGTACTCGAGTTTAGAAGGGTGACAAATTTTTCTTAGGAGAAGGAAGGGATATAAGGAAATTGTAACAATGTTGATGAACACTCAATTTTTAAATCTTTTCGCTTGCCTTTGTGCAGACTAGAATATGTTTCATTAACATGGTCTTCTAAACTTAGGAACCTGGGAAAATTTTGCAGACATTAGAGGCGAATGAATGAATGAACTTTCAAGTTTAAAGGCTCTATAATATAAAAAGTATAAGTTGAAGTTGTTGTTTCATGCAAGCCGGGGGTACTTTCGCACCCGCATGTTTTTTTTTGCACTCCGAAAAGTGTTTTCCTAACACGGATTAAAAAAAAAACGGGTACGACCACAACGATTTGGTTCGGTTATTCAAGATTGCATTGAAGGATATGCCTTCATATCTTCTGCTCACTGAATTTCTGGCACTGAGTGCCAGATTCGCGGTTCGAGAAGCACGTACACTTGAGAGATGCAAACTTCTGATGGAAATCATCATACTCAACGTAAAAGGACTGTCATTAAATCTATTTGTAACGAAGAACATACTCTGTCACAATGCATTAATTGACCTTACATGGCATTTATTCAATCTCTTTACTCACAAAGCGAATATATTGAATTCGATGGAATCCGGAATTTGTTTCATTTAATCAAAAATTTAATCAATACAAACAAATGATTGCTAAGCTAAGCTAGTCCCACGTCAACTTTGCGGTTATATCATAGATATAACCCACCCATTTTTCTAAACATGAAAACTGCGTGGCAAATGTTTTACATGATTATAGAATTTCAGATCATGAGACTATTTGTGTTAAACCAGGTAGCAATTTTGTTCCAGACACTCAAAATGAGCATGTTTCGGTTAAATCATGGGTTCGTTATAATCAGGCGAGTCTTTGCAATTTATTAAGACAAAGTTTGTCTATTTCCTCTACTGTCGGAAGCGATATTCATGGTGAAGCGAGAGCATTTGATGAAATCTTAGAAAAAAGTGTATCGCAACTAATAGATATCAAAATCGTTACAACACATCCAGTAAACAGCTGGTATTCCAATCATCTGGCTAATCTAAAGTGTCGCCGTGATAGATTGTGTGGTAAGCATAGGCAAGATAGAACAACGCGAAACTGGAATAATTATGTTACTGCTAGAAATTGATATTCGAGGGTGCTGAGAGAGGCAAAAAATACAATGTTTCAAGAAGAATTGAAAATAAATAAATATGACGGAAGAAAATTATGGAAAACAATTAGAAAACTACTGAATTCCAAGACGACGAAACCGAATATAATGAACTTTGATGACATAGAAATAACAGACGAACAAGAAATCGCAAATCGATTGAATTAGTATTTTGTTGATAGCGTGATTGAAATACATGAAAGCATTCCTCCATGTCGGACAGTGTTGGTGTCGAATGTGTGTCAGTTGTCAGCGTTAGTGTCAGTGTCAGTTGAAGACGATCCGCATTTGAGGAATTTCTCATTGGCTACAAATGATGAACTCAACGAATTAATAAAAAATTTGAAACGTACATCAGGAATTGGAAATGTGTCAACCCAAGTGTTTAGAGACGCGTCGTTAGTTATGAATGGTATGTTGTTGAAAATCGTAAATGAAAGTCTTCGATGCGGTGTAATCCCAGAACCGTGGAAAGAATCGATAGTAATACCTATCCCGAAAGTGACAAACACTACTGATGCAAAGCTACACAGACCCATAAATATGTTGAGACTGCAAGAAAAAATTTTAGAGTTATGTGTGAAAAGCAGTTGCTGGAATTCATCAACAGAAAAGGCGTTTTGATTCCAGAACAATTAGGCTTCCGAAAGAATCATTCTACTGAGACTGCGATAAACTTAATATTACGCAAATGGAAGTCTAATAAAGGGTGTGTCACATCAAATTGCATCACGGAAAAAACGCTGTAGAAATTTAATTTTTAGGAATTATATCTTCAGCTTTCGCTTATAATCAGATAAGAGTGTATAGATCACGTTGGCCATGCTCCACTGTCAATTTTTCGTAAATTTGGAAAAATGTCGTCGAACGAAAAAGAGCGTCGTGAATTAATCCTGTGCACTCATTTCGAGAATCCGGAGTTGTCACATCGGGACATCGGTAAGATGCTGGGAATCGTCCAATCCACGGTCAGCAGAGTACTAAAACGATACTTCGAGAACCTAACCATCGACCGGAAGGTGAAGAACGGCAAAAATGGATGCTCCGTAAGTGAATGATCCTTTATAGAGAATGGAAAATACACGGTAGCTGTGTTCTTGGATTTCAAAAGAGCTATTGAAACTGTTGATAGACAGAAGCTTCTTCAAGTATTACAGAACATAGGAATTGTTGGTGTGACTTTACATTGGTTTACAAGCTATTTGAATAATAGAAGTCAAAGAACTAGATTTGGTAATACTACATCGGAGACTAAATGATTTAGGTGTTCCTCAAGGTAGTGTGTTAGGTCCTTTGTTGTTTATTCTCTATATTAATGACATGAAATATCATACAGGAAGAGGTGTATTGAAATTGTTTGCCGATGACTCTACAATTTATTGGGTGAATGATGACTTGTCTACAGGAATAGCGGAGGCAAAGGAAGACTTGAAAATAATTACGGAGTATTTGAAAATGAAGAGACTTTGTCTGAATCTTTCCAAGACGTACTGGATGATAATCGGAAGTCGGAAGAAAGACGGACATCCACCCATGTTCATGGATGGTGTAATGATTGAACGAGTAAAAATTGTTAAATATCTAGGTGTGCAAGTCGACGAGAAGCTAACGCTCATTGAACATGTTGACTACGTTATAAAAAAGGTGGCTGTTAAATATGGTGTGCTTTGCCGGATAAACAGGTATCTAACATTCGAATCTAAGGTGACGTATGTACGGTCTGTTATAATGCCACATTTTGATTATTGTGCTACAGTATTGCTACATGCTTCAGATACGCAACTACAAAGACTGCAACGTTTACAAAATAAGATAATGAGAGTGGTTCTTAGATGTAGTAGGTACACACCAAGTGTTTCGATGTTGGATATGCTTCAATGGTTGTCCGTACGACAAAGGGCTGTCCGAAATTGCCTGATTTTTATTCATAAAATGAAACTCGGATTACTACCTGATTATTTGAAGGAAGATGTCGAATATGGAAGAGACGTGCACTCTCATAACACTAGGAGAGCAGCTGACTTTAGATTACCATATCTTACAAAAACAACGACACAACGATCACTTTAATATCGTGGACTACAAATTTACAACACATTACCTCAAGACGCTAAAGAAAAGACAAATATCGCACAATTCAAAAGGACAACAATTGACTTCGTTAAAAAATTTTATTGACCACTGACATGAATGTCAGCGAATGAGAACAAAATGATAATTATATAATGACTACAGAATGTACATTTCATAATTGACTAGATGTGATGGACTTGGAGTGATGGCCATACGCGGGAGTAGACGCAACGAGAAATATAGTACCAGAAAAAATCCGACGACATCAAGTAATATAACATTGAAAAACTAATTATCTACGAGATAATCAGTCCCTCCCACTCCAAAAGAAGCGTATGGGGTGGAGGTAGGACCCAAAAAAAATAAAAATGAAGGGGCCTTTGGGACCATCACAGTAAGGGGGGTAGGGGTATGAAAATGTCCACGCTCCCACGGAGGGAGAGGGGGTGTCTAAAATCGTGCTTTTTCTGTCCACGTGGTATGTGGACAGCCCCAGAATAGATTTTTTTTTCTCAATTTTATTTTCATTAGCAATGAAAATTACTATACACAGTGACAGTGTCAGTAAGTAGCATTTTTTAATTTCCCCTATCCTGTTGTCATAAAGTCATAAAGGTCTTCGATGTGAGTGAAGCGGGGTAGATTTCTCATAAATGGAAAAAAGGATATAAGTTTGTAGAGTAAATACTTGAAAATGGCGCAAAAATAAAATAAAGGGTGTGTCACATCAAATTGCATCACGGAAAAAACGCTGTAGAAATTCGCCCAGTAGACCGATCCCTTTGAAAATTTTAGACAGTAAAATAAAAACTATTAAACAACTTTTGGCATTTTCTTTTTATTCATACTTCGAGCCCAAGCCCGTATGCTCGCACCTTCCTCTTTACCCCGTCCATAAGGTTCTGTACAACGTCAGGTTGTAGTTTTTTTTGAACAGAAATCCATTTTCTCTTGATGTCCGCCTCCGATTTGACAACTGTTGGGTTCTTCCGGAGGGCCTGCTTCATAATCGCCCAATATTTCTCTATTGGGCGAAGCTCCGGCGCGTTGGGCGGGTTTATTTCCTTTGGCACGAAGGTGACCCCGTTGGCTTCGTACCACTCCAACACGTCCTTTGAATAGTGGCACGAAGCGAGATCCGGCCAGAAGATGGTCGGGCCCTCGTGCTGCTGCAATAGTGGTAGTAAGCGCTTCTGTAGGCACTCCTTAAGGTAAACCTGCCCGTTTACCGTGCCGGTCATCACGAAGGGGGCGTTCCGCTTTCCGCAAGAGCAGATCGTTTGCCACACCATGTACTTTTTGGCAAACTTGGATAGTTTCTGCTTGCGAATCTCCTCCGGAACGCTGAATTTGTCCTCTGCGGAGAAGAATAACAGGCCCGGCAGCTGACGAAAGTCCGCTTTGACGTAGGTTTCGTCGTCCATTACCAGGCAATGCGGCTTCGTCAGCATTTCGGTGTACAGCTTCCGGGCTCGCGTCTTCCCCACCATGTTTTGCCTTTCGTCGCGGTTAGGAGCCTTCTGAACCTTGTATGTACGCAGGCCCTCCCGCTGCTTGGTCCGCTGGACGAATGTACTTAACAAATTCAGCTTATTGGTGACATCCCGGACCGAACTTCTCGGATCACGTCTAAACTGCTTAACTACGCGCTTGTGATCTTTTTCACTGACGGCGCATCCATTTTTGCCGTTCTTCACCTTCTGGTCGATGGTTAGGTTCTCGAAGTATCGTTTTAGTACTCTGCTGACCGTGGATTGCGGCTTCAGCCGTCCTGCCTGACTTAGCTCACCTCGTGGTTAATCACTCAGGATCGGCTTTGGATTTCGGGACGAATGTTTCGATCTTGTTTTTAATACCGAAAAACGGACAGCGGTCCGAAAACGAAAAACAGGAAGTGGGTTATATCTATGGTATAACCGCAAGGGTGACGTAGGACTATCGTTGATTTAGAGATCATTTGTTTGAAGTTGAATCTAAATCCATTTTGAATGAATGAATAAATATTTGGGAGACTTCGAAAACGAGAGCGTTACGTTGGAGACACAAGGTTTTATGCATCCAATATAGGATACGAAAAACCTTGTTCTGAAGAATAATCTTCAGAAGCAAACCTGTTAACTGTACTTGATTGACAAATCACAAACCCAAATGTATTATATGGATATTTTATGGATAGAAGACATTAAAATAAACTTTTTCACATGAATGTATTTTTAAATTCCCAGAGGAACTGGCTGATTATTTCCCAGCAATGATTAGATCTTTCCGGAACTTTCTTGATGCTGAATGGCATCCAAACGGAAAGAATTCTGCGCGTGTATGTGTCGATCCTTCGCCGTCCACCTCCTCCAGCACGTTAGGCAACGATGTTGTCTTGTCGATGTCCTCACGAAAAATGAATGTGTCTCACCACCAGAATATCGCTTAAGTATGCTTTTTGTGTGTGATTGAATCGAGAGAAGGTGTGGTTTACGATGGCAATTTAGAAGGCAAACTAGAGGGGAATGAACTCTCTGAGCTCGGAACTTTCGGCGACAGAGCAAGAATCGATTGCGGGCGCATACAATATTGGATACGGAAATATCCTACTGATGGGGAAGAATAATCTTCAGAAGCTATCCTGTTAATTGCGATTGATTGAAAAATCACAAAACCAAATGTATTTGGTCACAGTGTTACATGGATAGAAAACATTCAAATAAACTCTTTCACATGAATGTATTTTTAAATTCCCAGAGGAACTGGCAGATTATTTTCCGGATCTTTCTCGATGCTGAATGGCATCCAAACAGAAAGAATTCTGCGCGTGTGTGTGTGTGTGTGTAGCGGTTGCTTCGAGATCTTCCCGGGGAACCGTTTGTGGCATCACTCTCCTCCTGATGGATTCATGTCTAGCCTAAGGTGCACAAACAGGCTCTTGGTGACACCGTTCATCAGCGCTTTCATGATAAACGGAGAGCTTCACCACAACAGCGACAACATGCTCCAGTCGCTGTTCAATTAGAACTGAGTGGATTTCCGAGCGGCGTTCGCTTATATACCGATTGGTGATTTCAATAGCCTGTTTTGAAAGCAATTTTAAGACTATTGAAACAAGTTTTTGGATCAAAAAGTAACAAGTATAGAACGCGTAGACATTTTATCTTTCGAATGAAGTGTTTATCATACCATTTCGTTCAGTTGTTTAGGAGCTATTAACGTTCAAAATCTCGGTCTCCGGCGTAACGCTTCCGTTTTCGAAACTTTGATTTTACACCCCGGTATAGAAATGAAAGACGTAGTCCTACGTCAAAAAAAAGACGTGGGCGTTGTCGTCGGGCTGCTGTCGTCGATGATGCCGGGAGGAGGGATGCTATTGGTCTTGACCAGTGTTGCTACACGTACAGATTTATCTGGAAAGGTATATACTTTTTCGTTATTTCTTGTACAGATTCTGTACGGTAGAGAGTACAGATTTTCGTGTAAAGGAACAGATAGTACAGATTTTTTCCACGGGTGAAATTTCTTACATTTGAACAAAGCTACATTAAGGTACATGCTTTACGGCGCAGTATCGCTTGGTGCGGCAGCTCCAAACTTTCAATAACTGATGGTATGCAATCTAGATTCTGAAAAACAAACTATGTATAAACATCATCAAACACACGAATGACGAATGTAGCCAGAAGGCGTTCTTTTCTTACAGCTTCTTCCACTACCACTCACTATTTACACGACTCTTTACTTTTACTCTATTTTTTTAGCTTTCCGACACAATGTCTTTCAATCCTTCTCAATAAATTTATTAACTTCCTTTTAACTTCTAAGTTTCTCCACCAGTGTATCGTTTCCTGGCTCCGGACTAAGTGACCAAATCAACCCAACCTCTCCTTCTAAGTCACCTCCTTCCCTTTTCTCCAGCACATTTCCTCCTTCCATTTCCTCCCGGAAGAACATCTGTCAATCCTGACAGTTTTTTTTTCGCCTGATGTCGGGCTAGTCGGTTTACATCGATTTTTTCAAGGTATATACATTTAACAACAACACACTAAACAGAAAATATTTGACACGGCCAACCTATTGTGACCGACGATTATTAATTGATCGGTAACAGATCCTGGGAAAAGGGCCACCCTAACCGAAATCAACCCACATGATGCGAAGCGTTATGTATTTCTAACTTCGTTTGTGTACGCATGAGAAAATTCCAGTTACGATTCCGGTTAGGTAAATAGGTCCAACTTATTTCATACATGTACCTACTACTTCAATAATGATTTAAAGAAATTTGGATATTTGGATCATTCAGTATGATATGTGCTAGTGTCCATTTTACCCACACCAGATCACCACTTTTTTATCTTCCTTTGTGAGTAATTGGTCCCCATGCTATAAACAGGATTCCTGGTTATTTCTTTTTTTCTAAATATCAAAAAATTATAGAAAGTTGTGTCCAAGATACGACCGCATTGTTGACGTAGAACTACGCTGTTATTTTATATAAGTCGCTTGTTTATACCTTCGGATATTATTCTATAATGCTGTGAAATTTTAGAAACAACTGCTTAGTAGAATAATATCTGAGATGGTTTTTTCTTTGCAGAATCAGTTGACGATAACTGATTGATGATTCATTCTTGCCCTCGCAAAACAATACACTAATCTATGTTGCAATGTCAATGCATTGAAAATTTACCTCGAACGCTATTCCGGTGGCCTTTTTCGCAATAGACATAGACTCGGCTACATTCGATTATATACATGCATCATTATCCCACATCTCATAACTACATCAATATATCTTTGGCACAGCATGGAAACAATGACAACACTTGCAAGTATCTAATATCATGCTACATGTTATCTAGTATTGCCTCAGTGGAATCGCACCTCTAGGCATCGTTCGTACAACGTAAACCAAGTGCCAAACAAGCGTTCGCCATAGCATGCATACAAAGCCATTACACTGGTGGCTTGAAACTACTAGGAATATAAACACTTCTCATCATTTTGCGCTATACTCAAAAGAAATGCTTCTGTTAATATTACTGGCCTCGAAAAAAGTTGCATTACACCTCATGCTCCAGAGAAGCGCAGCTGTCACCCTTAGTGGAGGTAGTTTTGCTACTGGTAAGTGAAAAATCACATACAAAATTCCAGAATGACACTTACTTTCTTGGTGACTAGAGAAGCGAAATAAATTCTTTTGTTAATATCAAGATTAGCGCAAATGCAATCCTAGTTGAAGGCACGCGACTGGCACGTGAATCCAAATAACTTTTAACATTCCAGTAAGACATTCAAAAATGCTTGGTTTTCCCCAAATATTTTTTTGTCGCCCAATCTTAACGCCTGCTTCGCCATAACGTCAGTTTAATTCGTTGATGCATTCTCACGGCTCAGTGCGAGCGCTTTTCGCTGCACCATCATCGCGTGCATCATTAGATGACGCTTGCCTCGAAATTTTATTGCCCCTGGCAATGCGTTCATTTTTTACAGGGCTCGAGCCTGCCTTCCTCTTTTTCTTGGTCATCACACACTACGCGAAGCGTCAAATTTATGACGCGGTAGAAGAAAAACACACGATACGAATAAAGCGAAAAACGAAAACAAAAAACCACACGACGATATCCAAGTTGGATAACCACTGGACCCCAATCTAAGATCGAAGCGCAGCGAAAGCAAAGTGAACTGGATTACTCAACAGTCCGATGCCGAATGAAAGTTTGCCTCAGCGAGATCCACTGTTTATACTCGAGGCAAGTATTCCCCTTTATTCTTCTACTTTTCCTTTGTTCACGAAGACTTTAAATCCTACGATTTCCCCTTCGTTGGTCGTCGATAAGTTGCTCGTTATTGACAGCTCTGTTCAGGAAAGCACACAAATGGACAGAACAAATGTATTTGAAAATGGAAACGCTTAAAGTTTTCATGAATTTTCACCAATTACAAACTAGGGGATTCTAATGTATAGCATATTAAACAAATCTTAGGGAATTTCCGATTCGTTTATTATGTAAATCTCCAAATTCCGTTCGCGGCAAAAATAGTTATTAACGTTAACTTTATTTCATAAAAACGTGACCTGTTTTCTGATTTGGCACCCTTAATGAAAGACGTAGTTCTACGTAAAAAAAATCAAACACGATTTCAATAAAAAATCACTACAAACTGTGAAGATCAACTTAACGTTCGTGATAATCACCTAAAATTATTGACAGTAATGAAAGTGCCGGAATGCAGGCTTTGCGAAATTCGTTCATGCTGTTTTCGTTTAATATACCAGATAGAGTTCACGCGCCTCGACTCTTGTGTTATATTCATTATAACAGATATGGTGTTGAGTATCAACAGAAGAGAATTCATCCGATACTGGCAAAAAACTAATTCCTTCATTCGTGGATAAATTTTGATAATTTACTGATAGAAATTTGAAAAAAAAGTCACAGGAGGGTTGTGTCCGAGACACGACTGCATATTTGACGTAGGATTCCGTTAGGTCATCTGTTGATTTTGGATATGTTTGAAGAATTATATTGTTAAACTTATTGATAATGATTTGGTTTTAATGTCTCTGTTAGGGAACACATTTCGGTGGGAACAAGAGCTCCCCCTACTTTTATGTATTTGCAATACCGATTTCCTCCAGGCCACTTGGTTTAGATGTCTCTGTTAGGGACCCGCCACATGGGTCGTCAATTTCGACCAATCAGAAGTGGGTATTTCCGTTAGGATAGGGGTTGATATTTTTCAATTGTTCGATAGTTAGTTTTATGACACATATTATTTTATTCAATATAAAAAATTGTTATGGAGTGCCGAAATCGATTCACCCAAAAATTTCATCAATCCATCATGAAATAACTGAGCAATAAGCGTTTGAAATTGGACAATTTTCACGATGTGCTCGATTTTCGAACTTCAATTTGTACCCCAATATGTTCCCGAAAGACGTAATCCTACGTAAAAACTCACCAATGTAATATAAGATAATTACCAATACCGAACACAATTATCAATTTTTCTCATCAGTAAAAACATGTTACTTCAATATAGAGAAAAAATATTTAAAATGGAAAAGGTAATTTTATTTCATAATTTTTACTTATATATATATTTTTACTTTTATTCAACCCATTGTGAATTTTAATTGAACTGACAACACCTAATACTATATGTAGAGCATATGGAGAATCACTTTTTCTAATATTTCTTCACTTTTCCAATTTTTCTCGCCGTATTAACTTTCCTTGGGTGAAAATGAACACAAAAAACAGATAGCTTAAACCAAACGGCCCGTTCTCGAGCGAGAACACACCTTGGTTTTTATTTATGAAAAATGAAATAAATCGTTTCATATATCAAGTCATTTTTAACACAACTGCTACCATATACAATTTTACATTTACACTTGTGCTAAATTTTTCACAATACACGATCGTTAAACATTAAAGCTTCAAATTTAAATTTTGTTTGCTAGAATTAATCGTATCACTCACCTTACTTGCAATATAAAAATGCCCCCGACATGCATATATTTACAATGCCGATTACAATGCCCCCGGGCACCTTGGTTTTGATGTCGCTGTTAGGGAACACTTTTCGGTGGGAGCAAAAGCTCCCCTAGGTTTCATGTATTTACAATGTGGGTTTCTTCCAGGCAACGGCTGCGCGATGAATATTCAGTCAATCTATCTAGTTTTCGATGAACCGTGTATTGTTTATATTTTCATCTCTTCCTTTTCAACGAAAATTCTTTTTCAGAGAGAAAGAGATGTGGAAAATCTCTATCTCGGAAGTTCAACGAGAATGCTTTTTCGTCTCTCATTTGGTACTGAAAATATGGAGCGAAAAATCAAAGCTAACTTTACCAACATTAGTCTGTTAAGGTGGCCGTACACTGTTTGCCCGGAGGTCAAATATTTCATATTTTTTGACAGATAAGGTTTGATTTGATATTTGTACAAACACTATTTTGTTTGCCACTCTTCAATTTTAAACAGTAGTAAACAATATCAAACACCGAACATGGAAAAAAATCAACTGAAATATCCAAGGTAACCTAACCATGTACCGACAGGTTCGAAGAACAGACTGAAAAAATATTTTAGGCATCCAATAATTGAATATTTGCTTGTCGTGTTTCGTGTAGAATATATTTGATCAGTACACGTTGACCAAATTTTATCTGTCAAAAAGAGTCAAATATTTGGCTTCGGTCAAACAGTGTATGAGCACCCTTAGAGTAGCGATCTGCATTTGGACAGACCATTTTTCGGCAATCATAACTCACCGAAAAAAAAAATCGGCCTTGCGTTTCTCGCGAGAAAGAAATGAATTAGAGAAATATGAAGAGAGAAAAGTTGTTTTTGACGTAGGATTACGTCTTTCGGGAACATATTGGGGTACAAAATGAAAATCGAAAATCGAGCACATCGTGAAAATTGTCCAAATTCGAACGCTCATTGCTCAGTCATTTCATGATGGATTGATGAAATTTTTGCGCCAATCGATTTCGGCACTTCATAACAATTTTTTATATTGAGGAAAATTATATAGGTCGTGAAACTAACTATCGAACAATTGCAAAATATCAATCCATATCCTAACGGAAATATCCACTTCTGATTGGTCGAAATCGACGACACCCTAACAGAGACATCAAAACCAAGCTGCCTGAGGGAAATCGGCATTGCAAATTGATGAAAGTAAGGGGAGCTTTGGTTCCTACCGAAATGTATTCCCTAATAGAGACATCAAAACCAAGCTGTCTGGGGGAAATCGACATTGCAAATACATTAAAGTAGGGGAACTTTTGTTACTACCGAAATGTATTCCCTAACAGCAGAGATCGAAATGCTCGCCGATTTGAGACGAAAAACATCCATTTTCACCCAGAGGGAAAAATAGCTGAGAATATAGGAGGCGAGAGAATGTTATACGCTCACTTCGATTCTCGCGAGAAACGCAAGGCCGATTTTTTTTTTCGGTGAGTTATGATTGCCGAAAAATGGTCAGTCCAAATGCAGATCGCTACTCTAACAGACTAATGTTGGTAAAGTTAGCTTTGATTTTTCGCTCCATATTTTCAGTACCAAATGAGAGACGAAAAAGCATTCTCGTTGAACTTCCGAGATAGAGATTTTCCACATCTCTTTCTCTCTGAAAAAGAATTTTCGTTGAAAAGGAAGAGATGAAAATATAAACAATACACGGTTAATCGAAAACTAGATAGATTGACTGAATTTTCATCGCGCAGCCGTTGTCTGGTTGCCTGGAAGAAATCCACATTGTAAATACATGAAAACTAGGAGAGCTTTTGCTCCCACCGAAAAGTGTTCCCTAACAGAGACATCAAAACCAAGGTGCCGGGGGGCATTGTAATCGGCATTGTAAATATCTGCATGTCGGGGGCATTTTTATATTGCAAGTAAGGTGAGTGATACGATTAATTCTAGCAAACAAAATTTAAATTTGAAGCTTTAATGTTTAACGATCGTGTATTGTGAAAAATTTAGCACAAGTGTAAATGTAAAATTGTATATGGTAGCAGTTGTGTTAAAAATGACTTGATATATGAAACGATTTATTTCATTTTTCATAAATAAAAACCAAGGTGTGTTCTCGCTCGAGAACGGGCCGTTTGGTTTAAGCTATCTGTTTTTTTGTGTTCATTTTCACCCAAGGAAAGTTTATACGGCGAGAAAAATTGGAAAAGTGAAGAAATATTAGAAAAGGTGATTCTCCATATGCTCTACATATAGTATTAGGTGTTGTCAGTTCAATTAAAATTCGCAATGGGTTGAATAAAAGTAAAAATATATATAAGTAAAAATTATAAAATAAAATTACCTTTTCCATTTTAAATATTTTTTCTCTATATTGAAGTAACATGTTTTTACTGATGAGAAAAATTGATAATTGTGTTCGGTATTGGTAATTATCTTATATTACATTGGTGAGTTTTGACGTAGGATTACGTCTTTCGGGAACATATTGGGGTACAAATTGAAGTTCGAAAATCGAGCACATCGTGAAAATTGTCCAATTTCAAACGCTTATTGCTCAGTTATTTCATGATGGATTGATGAAATTTTTGGGTGAATCGATTTCGGCACTCCATAACAATTTTTTATATTGAATAAAATAATATGTGTCATAAAACTAACTATCGAACAATTGAAAAATCTCAACCCCTATCCTAACGGAAATACCCACTTCTGATTGGTCGAAATTGACGACCCATGTGGCGGGTCCCTAACAGAGACATCTAAACCAAGCGGCCTGGAGGAAATCGGTATTGCAAATACATAAAAGTAGGGGGAGCTCTTGTTCCCACCGAAATGTGTTCCCTAACAGAGACATTAAAACCAAATCATTATCAAAGAGTTTAACGATATAATTCTTCAAACATATCCAAAATCAACAGATAACCTAACGGAATCCTACGTCAACTATGCGATCGTGTCTCGGACACAACCCTCCTGTGACTTTTTTTTTAAAGATAAGCTTCCTTTTTTTATATGCTCTTTCAAAAAAGCCGACACCTAGGGCCCTATTATAGAAATCGAGGCGATAAGAATTTTGCTCGTTAGCTCTATTTTACTATTATAGAAATCAAGCAATTCGATAGCACCGAGCGAGTGATAGCTATCGATGCAAGTGTCAGAACTTTTCGAGTTGTTTGGTTCACTTGTTGCATATCGTCAGAGAATTATTTTTTTTTGGTTTACGTCCCTGATATTTTCCTTTGGGAAACATTTCAGAAACGCGTAAATATATGCAATTTTCAACACATGTTCGTTTGTTTCGATCAGTATTTGTTTTACGGTACTGCCGGAATAGTCTATACAAAGTATGTGTGCAATCCAGCATTATTTATATTAATCATGTTATAATTTACAATGCAGAACATACTTCCAGCGCGTATTTCAGAGGCTGAAAATGAGTGGACAGACAAATAACCATCAGTTTGAACGACTCGTTGAACCAATGAAAGCGAATGTATACATTGCTCGAGGTATTTGTGTAGGCAGTTCAAATAAAATCCTGGTTAATGAAAAGTGGGAGGAATTCAGTGAGGAGCTTAATGCACTGAGACCATCAATGCGTCTTGGTTTAGGATGGCAGAAAGTAAGTGTTTCTTCTACGATACATATAACTTCATAAGTAAATTTTATCATATTCTTTGAATTACTGTCAACCGAATTTCCTACCTGAAATTGCTTTATCATGCTAGCGTACATTAGTACGTGTTGCTTTTGTCAGCAATTTTCTTTTTTTATTGCTATACTATACCAAACTTTCTATACCATATTCGGAAGCTGAAATATCTTGTAAAACAATGATTTTTTTTTTAAATTACAGAATTGGATTGACATGAGGTGAAAGGTAAAGAAAGCTCTAGCACACAACAAGCGAGAATTTAGGGCCACAGGTGGTGGCCCAATACAATAAAGCAAAACATAACCATATTAACTATTTTGGAAATATGGATATTTATATTTTTTATAGCAGATGTCTCAAAAAAAAAAAAAAGATTTGGCATCCTTTCCATAGTGCTTTATGAAACATTTCAAACTTGTTTCAAAACATTCGAGCAGAGTACCGAATCGAGCTGTTTTCCTCGATTTCTATAATTCCAGATTTTACTCGGTGCGTTTGTATCGAATCCTCGATTCGATTTCTATAATAGGGCCCTTAATGTACAATTTTTCGAAAACATATAGAACATCAAAGGCTTGACACTGCCCTTCAGTGAAAGATATGATTCACTAAAAAGACGTCTTCACAGCGCAGTTGACCTACCTTCTCGTTGACCGTGCGTTGAGCATCATACAATGGCATTTTTAATCACTTCGAGTAGTTTCTCCGTTGTCGTTCGCAACAATATCCATTCGCTTCAATCAACTACCCTCCTCTGTTTATACGTAGGTAACCTCTGATCCTTTAAGCACAAATCTTTTAATTACATAAAATTGGACACCAAATCTCTGTTTATGCATTAACTAATGCCAACCATCGCCACCCACACACCCTGACAAAGCGGCATGCCAACGGAGCAAATGACCAAAGCTTTAGTATTATACTATTTTTATGGCCGTTATTTCATTTGGCTGCTCGACTCGAGCGCCAATTTCCTCCCGACGGCGCGGGCGAGAGGAGAGCGGACGGAAACAGATCGACCCCAAAAGGATAAAAAAGACATAAATAGTGTAGTGGGAAGAAACAGTGCCCTATGGCAGCGGCACGAATAGTGTGGGGTTAAACAAGTGCCAGAAGTACCAAAAGTAAGTAAAATGACTTTTATATGGTGTGTCCTGTGTTCTGTACCAGCTCGGTCCATCGCACATTAGGGGGAGGAAAGCATATGCAGGAGATGTGGAGCCCATAAAAATCGCATTTATCCCAAGGGCACACCCCGAATGGAACCGGGTGGTTCAACCAATACAGTGTTCCGTTGAATCCACCAAAGGAGAGAGCGAATGGAAGAACAAGATTGCATTAAAAGCATGTCACCGAAACGGAAGGAAGGGAACGGGGTGTCTACGGACCACCCACTGCCATTCACTGCGAGGGCGCAAAGTGTTACTAACTAGCTCCTATGATCCTCCTTCTCGACGTTGTGGCACATCGGAAACAAAAGCGACAACACCGACTCTGCCACGAACCAGCCGCCACCATCGCCACCATCTTTTCTCGCCCACGCCATCGTTGCAACCCAGCAACCGGAAAAAGCTAGAAAGCGTCAATTTTTCCTATAAAACTAAAAGTAAAAATTTGTTCTACTCCCAATAAACCACATTTAAATCCTTTGACCATTTTTATTCACTTAACTTCATATTCTTGGATCCCATTTTTATATACTTCTTTGATCCCCGAGCCACATTATCTGGCGTACTTTTTTCATCTGTCGCCTCTGTCGCTTCTGGTCGGATGCTGCTGCTGCTGCCGCTGCTACTACTTTCGCCATTTACGTCTGGTACCACTATTTGAGCAAGCAAGCTGAGATTGGACTGAGGACACGGCGGATCGCAAAAGTGGCTTATTAATGTTTATCGTTATGGGACGATTAGGCGGGTGCGTTAATGGGATACCAATACGTGCGCCGTTCGGGTTTATGATAATGGAGTTGCGGGACGATTTTTTATTTGCTTGTTACATTGCGTGCGGATGATGAACTATGGACATTTTATTCTTGGATCGAATGACTATGCGGAATAGAAATACACTGTCAAATAATTTGAGGCTCATGTAAAATATAGCCAAACAGAGGACAGAGTATTGAACCGTCACATTTCGCTTTTAAATTAACAGTGACTTCACCAAGGTCGATGAAATTAATCTTACTTTTTTGTAATCTCCCAGCGATTTTATTATTGACTTTGTACAAATCTGCCGTTCTACGCATAGTTGTCCCATGTTACTTTTTGACATTTTTCACTTTTCTTCATAAAACGATGTGTTCATGCCTAATCTTCCGGAAAAATAAATAAAAAGTTATAGTTTGTTCCCAGCTTTTAAAAAAAACAACATCGAGCTCAATTGTCCCATGTTGACATTCTATTCATAACTGTCCCACCATATATTTTTTGTAGATCCATATCAAATAAACCGGTTCAAGTACAAGAGTTTTATGTCACACTTTCAGCGGGGCTAATGTACTCATTTCTGGTTTGGAAGAACGAGCTAATTCTCAAACAAATAAAAAAAAAATTATAGGAGGTTGTGTTCAAGACACGACCGCATTGTTGACGTAGAACTACGCTGTGGTTTAATTCAAGTCGTTTGTTTATAACTGCGGATAGTACTTTATAATGCTACGAAAATTCTAAAATAACCATTTTACCGGTTTGGTCGCCCTGAAATGTTTTTTTTATTGATGAATTATTTGACGATAATTGTTTGCCTCCCCTCCTTGTTTATATTTATCATTACGACTGCATAATTTGCAACACAAAACAATCGTCAATCATAGCATAAAAAATTAGGCGATTGTTGCATCGTTACAGAGCCAATGCACACGAGAAAAGATACAAATGGAGTTTCAGCGTAGCGAAGATGCACTATTTTTACGTACGGGCTATGAAGCACGCACGTACGCACACAAATATCCATATATCGATGGCTTGAGGCAACTAAATATACACACACTTATCTCTGTTTCGCGCTCTTCTCAACAGAAGCCCGTTCTGTTAATATTGCTAGTCTAGATTAGCTTAGCTGTCATCCTTTGTGGAGAGAGTTTTCCTACCGTCATGCGAAACCAAAACACTGACAAAATTCCAGAACATTTATTTTTTTGGTGAGCTGATGATTCCCCACACAATTTTCTTGGTGAGCTGACGATAGCCTAGCTTGATGATTCCCCACACAATTGTGTAGCTCAGAACTCTAATGCAATGGCGTCAGTTTGATGCAATGATTGCAATGCCAGAGAAATCAACGAGTGAGTAATTTGGTCGCGTCCACAGCTCAATCCGAAACGAAGACATGTGATGACGCAAAACAAGGAAGGGCAAGCGATATTCATTGCTTCGAATACAGAACGATACTGAAAGTTTGACTTCCTTCCTTACTTGAGACTTTAAACTTCTTCAGTTCGTTCGTCTCTAACCTTCAAGGGCCAAAGGTAAGGGCCTTTGGAAAACTCTACTCTTGGCTCATATTACTCCTTGAAAAAGGCATTCGATCCCTCGCTGTTCAGCTCGCCCAGCAACGATGTTTTTCAGTCGATTTCCTCACGAAGAATGAAAGTTTGGCTCAGCGAGATCCACTGTTTATACTCTAGGCGAATATTTTCCTTCGTTTTTCTTCTTTTCCTTTGTTCACGGAGACTTTACTCTTACGATTTCCTCTTCGTTGCTCGTTATTCACAGCTCTGTAGGGAAAGCGCAAAAATGAACTTTTCATCAATTTAATCCATATACAGACTATGGGATTGTAATGTATAGCATATCAAACAAATCTTAGGGAATTCCCGATTCGTTTGATATGTAAATGGCCAAAATCCGTTCGCGGCAAAAATAGTTATTAACGTTAACTTTATTTCATAAAAACGTGACCTGTTTTCTGATTTAGCACCCTTAATGAAAGACGTAGTTCTACGTCAAAAAAATAACAGAACACGTGTACACCTTGTTAGCGAATGCCTAATAACAATGAGATTTATATTTTGCAAAGTATTGCAGATCTCTCCCTCCTTCATAAAATCGATGTTTGCACAATTTTTCGGAAAAACACCAAAAAACTTGTTGTTTGTTCCCAGTATTTCAAAAAAACAACATCAAGTTTTGTCACATGTTGATATTCTAGGCATAACTGTCCCGACATGAATTTCTAAGCCTGTAACCAAGATTGAGTGATTCAAATGAGGGGATCTTTTCACATTTCATTAAACAATAGTTCTCTGCTCATAAAAATAACCAATGTATTGCTAAACCGAAATGCTTAAAGCTCCTGGTAGACAAATATGCTAGAAAACTTTGATTGCGTTTTTCTTAGTTGTTGATTTCGGAACATGGGACAGCTATGCGTAGAACGGCAGAAATGCTTTTAGTTACCGAAAATTACAAAGGCTTGTAGAACTCTCTTCTTAGCTTATGAGGCCCACATGCTTTTGATGAATATTCACCGAGTGGGAAATGTTATCACACATGTTATCAATAGCTATTAACGAACTGAAAACATCGGTTCCGAAACTGGCAAATTTTTACGACGAAGTTTTGGAAAGCAAGTAGTTACTAAAGATGCCAATATTCCGTGGACATTTGAAGGCCGCTGGAATTACCCTGAACGATGTCAATCATTAGACTGCATTGGAAATGTTACAGTTCATCGCGAAATGGGACTCTAGAGAAATGCTCCCAAATCTTACAGTGAGTTTGAAGCTGTTACTAACGACTTGCGTTTCTGTGACACCTAGTGAAAGAGACTTATCAAAGTTGAAATTAATTAAAACCAGCATTTAATTTTGTTGTCAATCGAAAGCAAATGTTTTGCTGTTAAGTCGAGACTCGTGAATATTTTGAGATTTTGACATAGGACTATGTCTTTGATTTCTGTAAAGGGGGGGTCACTCTACGAAAAATGTAACGATTCATTAAGAGTTTTCAAACGCATATTACTAAAAATCGTTATTGCGACATGTGTTGTGTTATATTATATGTTATATACATTAGACAGGAAATTTATTCAGCAATTTTGACGTAGGACTACGTCTAACCGGAAGATATAGGGGGTGAAATGGAAATCTAGGCACTGAACAAGTAGGAAAATATGCAAGATTTGGAACGCTTATAACTCGAGCATTTCACAATAGATCGCAAAGGTTATGGCATCAATTGATAGGAAATATATCTACGCATCTATCATAACGAATAACATTTCATTTTTCTTGAGATAAATAATTGAATAATTGTGAAATATCAAGCATTGTCAAAATGCACTATGTGCCCATTTTTGATTGGTCCATTTTGTGCTTCTCAAATCGTACCGACCAAAACGGGCAACCAGAGCAGCAGCGAAATAGAATGAAGCACGATCGGAAGGAAAAAGAAAAAAATGAACAAAACATTGGCCGCAGTTACACACATGCGTAATTCTCGAGCCAGCCAGTCAGCTTAAAAATCCCCGCTCCGCTGCCGTAACGATTCATTCTTTGTGTGGACACAGACTGGACAACATTGTTGCTGGACGAGCTGGACGGCGAGGGATCGAGTGCCTTTCTCAAGGCAAGAGGGCGGAGGTGGTAGCGCTTGAGTAGAGTAGAGTAGAGTTTTCAAAGGGCCTTTCTCAAGGCTAGAGACGAATGAACTGCAAAAGTTTAAAGTCTCTATAATACAATACCTTCCTTCCTTCCTTCCGTAACGATCATTATCATTCAAACCGTACACCACATCGGTTCGCATCACAACACATCAACAAACCAACCCAAGCAGCCATGTCTGGACATGGTAAAGGAGGAAAAGTGAAGGGAAAGGCAAAATCCCGCTCGAACCGTGTTGATCTGGAGTTCCCCGCGAGGGTAGCTAGGCCGAGCGCGTTAGTACCAGTGCACCAGTCCACCTAGCCGGCGTTATATAGTTTCGGCCGCCGAAGTGATCGAGTTAGCTGGCAAAGCTGCTCGCGACGATAAGAGAACCCGCATTCGGAAGAGAACACATTCGGTTCGGTGGACATCAAGACAACAGGCAATTGCAGCGAGTGGCGAGTGGCAAACGCAATCGCAAAACGGCATCAGGTAGCAGAAGAAAAAAGTTTGTTCTTTATATAAACTGCTTTGGTGGCAAATCCAAAACAAGGCGGCATTGAGGGCGTTCGAAATGGTTTTTTTCAAAACCACGAGTACGAAGTTTTCTAAATTGGAACCATTCCATAAAACAAGGCGCTTTTCAGGGCCATTAAACCTTCCAAAAATCATCAATTCTTAAATTGCTTCTAGATTGAAAGTACAGTAATTTACACTTATCTCGACATTTAGCTAATTGGACGGACCTGTAATGTGACATATTTAGTTGGACATTTTTGTAAACATAGAGTTCGGGGTCCAAATTATGACCCCACATTGAAAGTCGACACTGTACCACTGTCATCGCAAATGTTCAATTACAGGTTAAAATTACCTCCAATCCGATTCTGAGTGGTGGTAATGCGACGTGCCATTGAATGTAATTTACTGTACAATATGTCACAAGCTGGATGGGAAGAAATTTTCCAACTGTGAAAGCTGTGGCGAGTGGCAGCAAATCGCTAAACAGGAAGGTTTAGCCGAACAAGATGGGGATATCGAGTGATAACAAAACAATAAACTCTTTAGATTGAAGATAATTTTGTGATCCTGAAAAGGACCCTTTTTAGCCTGCATGTGAATCCAACGAGCGAACAAATCGTAATGAATGTATTTTCTTCTTCTTCTTTTTGGCTTTAAGAGGGTTTAAACTTTTCAGTTCATTCGCCTCTGGCTCGAATGTATTTTTTTGCCATCGCTCCCTTTTAACGCTCATTCGTTCGTCTCGTTGGACTCGCCCCTCTGGCTGAGTCTGCCGATTTGTCTCTATCCTGTGAGTACACACTCAGTACAGTACAGTACAGTACACACGCTAGAGTATAAAACACGCGGACCCCACTAAACCACTGTGACACTGCACAACAACTGCTATGGCAGTCTACAGCAGAAACAAAATGCGATGTGGCGATCATAGCTGAACCGTACCAAGTCCCTTCGAGCAATGGAAATTGGCTGGCCGATAAAGCCAACATAGCCGCACTAATGACGATGGGGAGATACCCAATACAAGAAGTGGTATCCACCGCATACGAAGGGTTCGTGATTGCCAAAATTAACGGACTCTTCGTATGCAGTTGTTATGCACCCCCGAGATGGACGATTGAGCAATTTGACAGGATGCTCTTTAATTTGACAGAACAGCTCATCGGACGGAATCCCGTTGTTATCGGTGGGGATTTTAATGCTTGGGCAGTGGAGTGGGGGAGCAGACTTACAAATGCAAGGGGATTTAGCTTGCTCGAGGTCTTGGCAAAGCTGAATGTAAAACTGGTAAATGAAGGATCCACCAGCACCTTCCATAGAAACGGTCGGGAATCCATTATAGATGTCACATTTTGCACCCCGACACTGGCACCAAATATGAACTGGAGAGTCTGCGATAGCTATACTCACAGTGATCACAAAGCGGTTCGCTACACAATCTGCAATAAGAACTCATCAACAAGACGAGGGATGATAGAAGACGGTCGAAAGTGGAAGATAAAATTGTTCGACAAAAATCTCTTTCTGGAAGCACTCCAAATGGAGCGACCTGTCACCAATTTAAATGCAAGCGAATTGACAGAGAGTGTTGTCCGAGCATGTGACATCGCAATGCCACGAAAAATAACGCCAAAAAACGAACGACGATCGGTCTATTGGTGGAATGAAACAATTAACTCTCTCCGGACGAGCTGCCTCCGAGCCAGGAGAAGAATGCAAAGGGCTAAGACTGTAACTGACAGAGCAGAGTGCAGGGTAGCGTTCAGAGAGGCAAGAATCTTACTTAAGCATGAAATCAGTCGCAGTAGACGGAACTGTTTCAAAGAGCTGTGCCGGGACGCAGAAGCGAACCCCTGGGGTAATGCTTATAGAGTGGTGTTGTCAAAACTCAAAGGTCCATCGATACCCAGAGAAGGGTGCCCAAATAAATTGAAGCGTATCATAGAAGTGCTCTTTCCGCAACACGATTCGGTGAGTTGGCCACCTACGCCGTACAATCATGATGAAGAAAACGTAGAGAGGGTGTCAATAGACGAGCTGATAACGGCAGCAAAGAAGCTGAAGGTGAACAAAGCCCCAGGTCCAGATGGAATTCCCAACGTGGCACTCAAAACAGCGGTGCAAGCATACCCCGAATTGTTTAGGGAAACGCTGCAAAAATGCCTGAATGAAGGAAACTTTCCAGATATCTGGAAGAGGCAGAAATTGGTTCTACTGCCAAAACCAGGAAAGCCACCTGGTGAGCCATCCTCTTATAGGCCCATTTGCCTTCTGGACACTCTAGGGAAACTGTTGGAGAGGATCATTCTCAATAGAATAACAAGGTGCACAGAAAGTGAGCACGGTCTCTCGAAGATGCAGTTCGGGTTTCGGAAAGATAGATCCACAGTGGATGCTATCCTGTCAGTCACTGAGACAGCCAGAAAAGCACTGATGAAGAAAAGGTGTGGAGATCGCTACTGTGCAGTGATAACGATCGATGTAAAGAATGCATTCAACAGTGCCAGCTGGGAAGCCATCGCCGAGGCGTTGCATAGATTGTTAGTTCCCGACTATGTGTGCAAGATCATGAAAAGTTATTTCCAAAACCGGGTTCTTATCTACGACACAGAGACAGTACGAAAAACGTACAATATCACAGCGGGTGTCCCACAAGGATCCATCCTAGGTCCAACGCTGTGGAACGGGATGTACGACGAAGTGTTAACGCTGAAGCTTCCGCAGGGCGTGAAGATAACTGGCTTCGCAGATGATATTTCGCTGACAGTGATTGGCGAGACAAGAGAGGAAGTTGAAATGTTGGCTACAGAGTCAATTCAAATTGTTGAAGAATGGATGAAGAATGCAAAATTACACATAGCACACCAGAAAACAGAAATGGTGCTGATCAGCAATTGCAGAGTGGTGGATCAAGCAGAAATCATTGTTGGGGATCACAAAATTACGTCCAAACGAGAGCTGAAATATTTGGGTGTTATCATCGATGACCGACTTAAATTCAAGAGTCATGTAAAATACGCATGTGAGAAAGCAGCAAGGGTCGTGGCAGGGATGGCAAGAATTATGCCGAATAATGCAGGACCATGTAGCAGTAAGAGGCGCCTTCTTGCCAGTGTATCCACGTCGATACTCCGTTACGGCGGCCCGGTCTGGGTGGCAGCACTCGAAGTGGAACAAAATCGTACTCTGCTAAACAGAACACTTAGAGTAATGGCGATGAGAGTAGCGAGCGCATATCGGACGATATCTGCGGAAGCAGTATACGTCATAGCGGGAATGATTCCCATCGACATCATTCTAGTCGAAGACAGCGTATGCTACAAACAAAAAACGACGAATGTGCAAAGAAACAGAGAAGTGCGGAAAAGAGCAAAATTAGACTCGATTCAGAAGTGGCAGCAGGAATGGAACAACACATCCAACGGTCGATGGACCCATCGATTGATACCGAACATCGCAAATTGGATTGATCGCAAACATGGTGAAGTGAATTTCCACCTGACGCATTTTCTGTCAGGCCACGGATGTTTCCGACGGTACTTGCACAGATTCGGACACGCAAGTTCACCGTTCTGTCCTTTGTGCGATCAAATAGAAGAAACACCGGAGCATGTGGTTTTTGACTGTCCTCGATTCTTCACAGAGAGACAAGAAATGATCTTAGCGAGCGGTCCCGATGTGAATGCTGAAAAAATAATACAGGCAATGTGTAAAGAAGAGAACACGTGGAATGCAGTGAACCGCGCAATATGTAAAATAATGGTAGAACTTCAACGAAGATGGAGAGAAGATCAAAGAGTAACCAGAACAAACATTGAGCAATGAGTGCATAAGCACAGCCTCCTCCCCGAAGTAATACCAATTGGTGGTTCCGGGGAAGGTCTGGTATGAAGTACAAGGAGGTGGTTTTAGTGAGTAGAAATCTCACACTACCCAGTCAACATGGCGATTGGGTGTCTATTGAAGATCTCCACCTCCTTGCCAAAAAAAAAAAAAAAAAAAAACGCGGACCCCAAAAAAATATCTTATTTTCTTTCAAACCGTAAACCCGTGTGGTTGTACGGCATCGGAATCGTGGACGTAACAAAGGAGGACAAGTTAAGGGAAAGGCAAAGTCTCACTCGAACCGTACAGGTCTCCAGTTCCCTGTTGGTCGCATTCACTGATTGCTCCGCAAGGGTAACTAGGCCGAACGGATTGGTGCCGGAGCACCAGTATACCTAACAGCGATTATAGAGTTTCGGCCGTCGGAGTGCTCGAGTTGGCTTGAAAAGCTGCTCACGACAATCAGAAAACCCGCATCAAGAACAGAGCAGCTTCGGTTCGGCCCTCATCAAGGCATCAATTAGTTTCAGCGAGTGGCAAACGCAATCGCAAAACTGCAGCAGGTAGAAGAAGGAAAAAGTTTGTCTATACAGACTGCTTTGGTGGCAAAAGCAGCCACCATAAACCACGGCGCTTTTCAGGGCCATTAAACCTTTCAAAAAAGAGTTTACGAAATACAGTTTAATGCTTTCTAAAACAATATCCAAAATAATAATAAAACACAAATTGATTTTTTCATAATTTGTTTGCCAGGATATGATGAGTATGAGAATTTGGCAGTTGTTTATTTATTTATTTGCACAAGGTAAGTATCAACAGATTACATTCAAACCAACAGATACAACTTACTTAAACTATCTTATACATAACACTAACATTATTACATTATTACAAACAAGTTATACATTCAATAGTCATGGTGATAAAATATTGTAAAACATAAACTTAAGACTAGCACGAGAATGATTAAAGTCAAATATATGATAACATTTGTTGAATATTTTACACATGCTGGTCAGAGGTTCATTTGCACCATAGTTTGTACGAGATGCCGGAATATTCAGAAACGGGTGGGAACGTAAATTTATTCGTCTTATGTGTATATTTAACTGTTGGAGAAGTGCAACGCAGTCTATATCTGACCGTAATAGATCAGCAATAAACATTGCCTTAGACAGGTCTCGACGCACATTTAGAAGTTGCAGGCTCAACAAATTACATCGACTTTCGTAACTTGGCAGGTTAACGGGATCCCTCCAGGGTAGTTTTCGAAGAGCAAAGCGTACAAATCTTCTCTGTATGGACTCAATACGATTGACTGCATTATTGTAGAACGGCGCCCAAATTACTGAACAGTATTCTAAAGTTGAGCGGACTATTGAACAGTACAAGGTTTTCAAACATGCAATGTCTCTGAAATCCTTTGCATAGCGAAAGATAAATCCAAGCAGAGAAGATGCTTTGCTGGCGACATATGACACATGCTGTTTAAAGGTGAGATGAGAGTCAAGCATTACTCCCAAATCCTTCACAATAGACTCTCGGTTTAGTGACTGCCCACGAAGAGAGTATGTGAAGCAGATGGGTGATTTCTTCCTACAGAAACTGATGACAGAGCATTTCGAAGCATTCAGTATCATCATATTGTTTTGACACCACTCAGCAAATATGTCCAACTGTTGTTGAAGGAAAACTGCGTCAGTACGATCGTTTATGACAAAGTACAGCTTGAAATCATCCGCATAAGACAGCTTCTGGCATTTGATTGAGAAGTGAATGTCATTCAAATACAGCAGAAATACGAATGGACCGAGATGGCTGCCTTGTGGTACACCAGATGACACAGGAAAAGATTGAGAAACATGATCACCTATTTTGACGGACATTTGACGACCCGTGAGATAAGATCGAAGCCAGTTGAGGAGTGCACCATGGAAGCCAAGCCGCTCTAGTTTGGCAACAGCAATCTTATGGTTGATTTTGTCAAACGCAGCCGAGAAGTCAGTATAGACAGCATCAACCTGTTTCCCGTTATCAAGCTCGCGGATTATAAATGATGTGTATTGCACTAGATTTGTTGATGTTGATCTTTTCTTCATGAATCCATGTTGTTCAGCAGCTATATAACTGGAACAACTGTGTTTAACGTAGTCTAGGACGATTAACTCGAAAAGTTTGGACACAGCACACAAAGCGGCAATGCCTCGATAGTTCGTAACAGAATGCTTGTCGCCTTTCTTAAAAACAGGAAAAATGAAAGAATCCTTCCAACCGTTAGGGAAAATTCCAGATTTTAATGAGAGGTTGAATATGGCTGCAAGTGGTGTACTCAGGACGTCTATACAGTATTTAATCACCAAGGCGGGGATTCCATCAGGACCAATGCAGGTGGAGTTTTTCAAACGAAGACCAGCTTTACGGACGTCATCTATCGATAAATGTGGAAGGGGTTCAATGGCTAAGTGCATGGGAACTTCTCTTGCAGCATTTGAAACGAGTTCATCAGAAACCACTTCGCTAACGAAAACACTGCGAAAATGTGCCATGAACAAATCGGCGATTCCATCAACGGTAGACATTTCCCGATCTCCATTGGACATCGTGGAAGGAAGGCCGGATTCCTTACGTTGATCTTTCACGTGATTCCAGAAACTTTTGGGATTAGATCTAAGCTTATGTTGAAGACGATACTGATGATTGCGATAGAGATGTTTGTTGAGCGCCTTATACTGTTTGTTGATTCGTATGTATTTCTTTCTCGATTCTTCTGTTCGCAGTTTGCAAAACTTCTTCAGAGCAGCCCGCTTAGAGGTTTTTAGGCGCTTCAAACGATGACTGGACCATGGAGGGTGAATTAGTGAGAGCGAAATTTTCTTTGGTACGAACTGGTCGATTGCGTAACCAACTATACTTGTAAATATATTCGATGCAACATTCACGTCACAACCTCGCATTTCTTCATCCCATTTAATGTTGTCGAGAAAAGCGATCATTCTAACGAAGTCAGGCCAGTACCATGAGTCACCAACAATTTCCGATACGGCTTTTGATATGACAACTTTGAAGGATACGAAAGAGAGATCTTCTAGACTCTTCCCTCGCGGTACTAGCTTGGTGATTTTTAATAAAGATGAGTCAATGTTAACAATATCATGAATATGCTTCTTCAAGTCGTTTTCGTTCTGTTCCGGTGCGAAGGGGGTAACATAGAAAGACACCATATCGCTGTCAGCTTGATCCTTTTTTGCCACTTTCAGGAATGCGGTGTTGGGCCTTGTAGTGCATCCCGTCTTAACACGCGATGCAGCATCAGAGTCGATGCGAGACCGATTACCTGCATCTTGGGTGGTAATATTATCGACAAAAGTCGAACGATTCAGAGTTTGTGTTGGAGTGGAATGGCACGAAAGGTTATTACGTGGTGGAATGCTGCTCGTGGGACGGGATATATTGGTGGTTTGAAATGGTAATATCCGCACCCGCTTGTTGGGACCAACTACAAACTTTTCTGTTGGTCGTGCAATTGTGCCGTTGATTTCATCAATAACCTCGAAGAACGATGTATCGCAACAGGACCTTGTATTATTTGTGCGATCATCTAAAGTCTCATCTAGAGTAAGGCGATTCAGGTCATGCAAAAACGTTGATTGATGTGTTGGTTTATTTTGTTGATTTTGTTGCTGTTTTCCATAAATTATTGAGTTAATTTTTCGAAGATTTTCTCCGTAGACTCCTAGACGAGTATCCATTGAATCAGTCCGAATCATTAGCTCACGTAGAGCTTTCATGATGGTTTTTTCTCGGTCGTAGACGGCTGGCTCAAAATTCAAGCGACAAGCATTGCAGAACCAGAACAGCCCAACGCAGTCCAAGATGAATATTGGACCTTAGTAAGTCCTACGCAAGTATGATGAAATGCCGTACCGCATGTTCCGCTGCAGGTTATTGCCCTACCTGAGTTCAGCGGTCTCGTGCAAACATTGCAGGTTTCCATTTTGTTGTGGTAATGAAGACAGTTTGTAGCAATTCGGTTCAATTCACCACTATACGACGGTAGTTGATAACGCCCAGATGTAGATGTTGAACATACTCAACGAGTTTGCGATTGATTCTGTTGAGTGATGCTGATGTACATAAACAATGCGAACGCAAATGAATAGCGCAGACAGAAACAATTACAGAGGACTTTTAAAATCCACAAAATGTTCCATACAAGTCACTTTAATGTCCACTAATGTTGTTCTGAGCTTATTGATGGTTGGGGACTTTCCCGATTATTCAATTTTCACCAATTCTTAAATTGCTTCTAGATTGAAAGTACAGTAATTTATATTTAGCTCAACATTTAGCAAATTGGATGGACCTGTAATGCGACATTTTTGTAAACATAGAGTTCGGGGTCCAAATTATGCTCCCACATTGAAAGTCGACACTGTAACACTGTCATCGGAAATGTTCAATTACAGGTTAAAATCGCCTCCAATGCGACACTGAGTGGCGCTTCGGCACGTCTCATTAAATGTAATTTACTGAACAATATGTCACAAGCTGGATGGGAAGAAATTTTCCAACTGTGAAAGCTGTGGCGAGTGGCAAACGCAATTGCTAAACAGGAAGGTTTAACCGAACAAGATGGGAATATCGAGTGATAACAAAAACACAACACCAAAGGTTCTTTTCAGAACCATCAACATATTCATAAAGAGTAAACAGTAGACTAATCCATTTTTCAGGTAGATAGGTAGGTATTCACGTAGGAGAAGAAAATAAAACAATATATTTAAAATATATATTTAACAAAAGCTGTCCCCTTTGTATAGTCCTGCGTCACTCCGGTTATGTCCCCGACATTACCCACCCGTCTTTTTTGCTTGAAATACGAACAGAAAACATAGTAAAAAAATTAAACAATCTGATGATTAGAATGGGTATGTTTTTTTTGGATTGCTCTAACCACTCATTTCGCTCCACGACCCAACGAGCAATCTTTTTACCTACATTTCGGCGTTAGCTCACAATATGAGCTGATGCGTATCACGAGTTATTCTCCATTGTTCGGACAAACTTGATCTTGGAAGATGGTTTTCCTCTATAATCCCCAAAGTTCAATCATGTAATGTAATTGTGATCCTGGATGTCATAATATCGAGCATGTTGTTTGGTTATGTAAAAATGCAATTCATGAATTTAACTGGCAGCTGATTTAGAAGTTCGAAAGGGTACGCGATCTTCTCAAGAGAGCACTCATGGCCATAGGATACTCAATATACATTACCTGGATTACGGATTTTGAGCAATCAAACAACTCAACTCAAATGCATTTACTACACACAATCACAGTCCTATGTCAAGATCCCGTCCGTGCCCCAAGGCCCAGACCCTTGGGGACCCTTTTTGTTCGTTTTATCTAATAATGGGTTATTTTTTGCCGCTTGGTTTTTCAGTGCACTGTTTTTGACCGATCACGCGTGATTCGTGCCACAGGTCAAAATTAAAGTTGTGTAGTGTTCATTGTCATTTAAGTAAGGAAAGACTTGCAAGCGAACAACGTTAACAAATAATAGATTTTTGTTATCAAAGTTAATGCTCTGTGAAAAATTATATGTTATAAGCAAAATATACGTATTTGATCCGATAAACAGCAACAAACAACAAAGAGCAGCCAATACATTACGAGAAATGTGTGGTTTGTGGTCTGGAGGAATCATTGGTCCGTACTTCTTTGAATGTTCATCGTTATCGTGCAATGGTTTCCAACTTGTTATTTTCCAAAATACACGAGCTAAATCTGGTTGATATGTGATTTCGATATGACGATGTCACATGCCACACATCACCTATGGACCTATTGCGCAATTAATTTGGTGAGCAATTCATCTCTAGTATTGAACCAGTGAATTGAATTTTCACCTTCAACATTTCAACCGAAGAACACAGCTGTCACTGTTGGAAAATGTTTTGCTTTACATCCGGCTTGCAATGTTTTGTACTTTGACGCCACTTTTAATCCGAAAACAACGCCCAAAATCGTGAAAATTGTTGTTTCTGAATGCTCCTCGTAGCATGTAAAACGAAATAATCCCGATTTCGTATAGAAAATATATGATGATAGTTATGATAAAATATTATGCTTTTATTAGTTTTGCCAATAAATTTCAAAAGTCTTTTAATATGTTCGCATATTTTTAAACATCTTAATAATGGAATCATGTATTTACTTCTGACATCCCTGATGCTCCCCAATGCTGTTTTGACGTTTTTGGGGGATGAGAGCGCGAGTAAAATCAAAAAACTTTGTAGTAACTCGAACGTCGGACGTCGCATGACACTAACTGGCATGATGAGTTCACACAGTGTCAGTAGCTGCACTTCAGTAACTGACTAGGCTGACTCATATGCTCGCTCGCACCGTAGAAGCTAGGTTTTAGGCGAGAAAAGGAAAGCAAACAGTAGCTCAAAAGCTTGAGCGTGTGCTTTGTTGTCTTTATTTTCACATTTTCCTTTGAGAGAATGATATGCACGGTGGATGGCGCTAGCCATCTAGCAATGCATATCGCGCAGTAGTATTGATATTTGAAAAATGGCATTCTGCAGTTAATCTAGTTGCCTTTTTGGTCGGCGCAATTTGAGGATCACAAATTGGACCGATCAAGAAGTGGAAATGCGTCAATTGAATAATGCTTGATATTTTACAATTATTCAAATGTATATTTAGAAGAATAATTTTATTTATTGTGATAGATGCGTATAAATATTTCTAATCAAATGATGCAAACATCTTTGCCATCTATTAAGAAACGATAGAGTTGAAACCGAACCAAAATAACATGTTAAATGTTCAGGTTTTCGTTTTGCCCCCCATATCTTCCTTTTAGATTTCCTACATCAAAAATATGTTACCTGGAATATTAACACATTAACGACCGGTGGAGGCGATGTGATGTAGTGGCAACATCCATACTAGAGATGGGCGAGCGCTTCCGAGCCGGCTCGTCAGAAAGAGCGTACAATCCACGGTTCTTTCAAAATGAACCGCTGCTCTCAAATGAACGGCTTCTTAATGTACGGCTCTTGAATGAACCGTGGGACTTTTTTGAACCGCGGTTCATTTAAGAGTCGTACATTTAAGAGCCGTTCATTTGAGAGCCGCTGCTCAATTTAAAAGAACTGCGGTTCATAAAAGAAACGTTTTTCTTTGAAGAGCCGGCTTGTTTGTAAAGAACTGTGGATCGTACACTCGTTCTGAAGAACCGTGACCCGCGGCAGTGCGGAAGAAATATATGTTTCCCATGCTGCTTTTTAAGCGGTTTTATTTAGCTGTTGGTATGTGTGCACTTGACTAGTAGGACACAGTTATTTATGTAAAATGGGAATCTAAGATGGCAGCCGTTACAACATGGCAACAGAACAACAAATTTCGTCAAAACCCCATCAATATGGATATCAAATGAAAGGGCTTGACTAGTAGAACACATTTATGAAAAATGAACTGCAAACTTTAAAGCCTCTTAAAAACAAGGAATAGAACAATGAAAAATGAAAATCCAAAATGGCCGCCACTCCAAAATAGCAAAATATGTATTTGTTTCAAAACCCCATCAGTATGGGTGTGTAATGAATTGATTTGACTAGTAGAACACAGTTATTTATGAAAAATGTAAATTAAAAATGGCGACCGTTACAAAATGTCAGACTACATTTCTTCTGAAGACCCCATCAGATGGGTATCTAGTAGAGCACAGTTATTCATGAAAATTCAACTCCAAAATGGACAATTATTTTTTTCATGCAACTCCCGCATATGGGCATCGAATGAAATGATTTGGCTAATATAATACAGTTAATCATGAATACATTCAATTCGAAACATTTTAAAAATGTTTGGGAAATAAAACGTAGAGAAAAATTGTGTTGTTATCGAAAACTGCTATACTCTCAAGACTGATAATACGACATGATCAATTGGCATTTTTCGATCCTCACATGATCCAAAAAGCTGCTGCAATATCTTTATATATTTTTACAAATTAAAAAACAAATATTATGTGTCCCGGAGACTTTAGTACCATGTGAGCGAGTTTTTCCGAAAGCAGGACAAGTTTGCAGTGAAAGATGTAGTAGACTTTCATCAGATAACATTCGAAAGATAATGTTTATAAATAAAATAAAAAGTAAAGAAGATTATTAGTGCTCCCGTGGCGTCACACCCCCGGCATGTTAGCGTCACACCTAACATGCCGGGGGTTCGGGTTCGATTCCCGTTCTGGTCGGGTGAATTTTTCGTCAAAGAAATTTCCTCCGTCTTGCACTGTGGTCACACGTATTTTAGAACTTGCCACTCAGAATACATTCAAGGCGGTTTATTGGGCATAGAGATCTCAATTAGATACTTATAAAATGACGCAAGTAATACTTTTTACGTTGAGACGGCGAAGTTCCCCTAGGAACGTTAGGGCCATTTAAGAAGAAGAAGAAGAGAAGATTATTGTGATGGAAACATATCAGAGAAAACCTTCAGTAAAGTAATATTTTTACTATTCTTTGCACTGATTCTTGTTTTGATTCTTATTTTTTACGTCTTCCATTCTTCACATATCAGAATATCCAGTTCTTGAAAAGAGCCGCTCAAATGAGCTGGCTCTTTTTATTGAGCGCACGGCTCTGAGCCGCTCACTGAAATGAACCGTTTCATCCATCTCTAATCCATACCTCTCACGCGGAGATCACAAGTTCAATTCTCACTCCCGACATTCTCCCAAAAATGGAAGTAAAAGTGACAAGTGCCGAAATGTGTTGAAAGTCACTATAATAGAGAAAAAAAACGAAATAATCCGTGTTTTCTACACGGACTAATCTAACATTTCTAACCTAACATTTCTTTTCGGTCCTTAATATGTTAACAAATTACAAATTTGAGAATTTTTATTTGGTCGCATTTTCACAAGGAGGTTCATCAAATCTAATCAAAATGGAACCAGTGTGGAATTTGTATGAACATAGTACAGTGATTTGCCTCTAGTTGGACAGACCTGTAATGCGACACGAATAATTCAACATTAATTTTTATTTCAATAACATTTTTGTAAACATTGCGTGTTTAGTTGTTGTGCGAGTTCCTACAACACGATAAATTTTTAGGAGTGTTTTCAATCTAGATTACCGTTCCGAATCATATTTCGGACACTCTGTAATAATAACTTGAAATACGAATTTCGTCTTGTTAATACAATTCACAAGGAAAAAATAATTTTATTTACAAAGATGCTACATCCCATGGAGCGATTGGATCTGATTCACAACATTGTTCCGCCAATGTACTCGGTTTATAGCTGCAGTTCTTCAACTTCCGGCTGCATCGATTCTTGCCAAGTCCTACTCCACCTGGTTCAACCCCTTCGCTCGCTGGGCTCCTCTCCTTCTTATTCCTACCGGATTCGATGCGAACACGATCTTTGTAGGGCTGCTGTCCAGCAATCTTGCAACATGCCTTGCCCATCGCACTCGTCCAGCCTTGGTGAATTTCTAGATGCTGGATTCGCCGTGGAGTTGCGCCAGTTCGTGGTTATTCTCCTTCGCCATACTCCGTTTTCCTGTACACCACCGTATATTGTTCTGAGTACTCAGCGTTCGAAAACACCAAGCGCTTGTGAGATTTTGGTATCGTGTTTTGGGCAGCGTTCGCATTCACGCTATAGCTGCGTGTAGAATTCTTCTTTATCATCATTGGTGCTAGCTAGATGGGGGCTGTGAACGTCGATAATGCTGATGTTAAAGAAGTGGAATACTTTCATTGATCGGCTAATCACCCGTTTTTGCATCTCCCCCATCACGATGAAGGCTTTACCAAGCTCGTGTGTGTTTCTGCAGCTCTGGTAGATGGTATATCCACCTTGGAACGATCGAACCTTTCCAGCACACTTTCTGCAGCGCTCGATGTTGAAAGTACGGGCTATTCCCAAAAGAATGCGAGTACTCGCAAGATAATTGAGAGACTTGCAGTTCCATGTTCCGGAGCAATCTCTAGTCCGTGTTCTCTGCGTCGGTCTAGTCCGATTGTTCTGTCTTGATTTTTTTTGAGAATTTTCCTGTACGTTTCATTTTTACGGAAGGCTTGCAGGGCCAGCACCAATCGCTTGTCTAACTGGAGGACCGACGTGCACAGCTTTTTTTGGAGTCTCCGCTGGCACGAAGACAGCGATCAGCCGCCCCTGACATGGAGAACAGACGCTGTTTTGAGCCGCACCTCCATGGTGAACAGACGCTCGGATAGGCCCTCTTCCCTGTCAGCATACGACCAAGATCCCACCGGGGTTGGTTACCCGACATTCATTATGGTTACTCGTACCCCAGTCAGCACCGCGGGGAGGTAGGGATAGGAGTTGCTGGACAGGAAGCTAAGGACCTCGAATGGGGTTTATTTTATGCCAGCAGGTACGCCAACTACCGACGGTACGCTTAGTCCAGTCGTTTACCAACCTAGATCTTTACCGTGTTGTTAAGTTAATTAAAAATAATAAACAGGTTTGCTGAATCCGCTACAATGGCGTTACTTGTTATTGAGAAAGCGTTCGATAACGTCTGGTACTGTATTCCGGAGATTATCAGATTCAACAATGGCGCAAAATTTGGTGCAGATGTACCCGATCAAATTACTAAACAAATATAAATGTCCAAAATGGCATTAACATGATTTTTTTGACGTAGGATTACGTCTTTCGGGAACATATTGGGGTACAAATTGAAAATCGAGCACATTGTGAAAATTGTCCAATTTCAAACGCTCAGTCATTTCATGATGGATTGATGAAATTTTTGCGTCAATCGATTTCGGTACTCCATAACAATTTTTTATATTGAACAAAATAATATATGTCATGAAACTAACTATCGAACAATTGAAAAATCTCAACCCCTATCCTAACGGAAATATCCACTTCTGATTGGTCGAAATTGACGACACATGCGGCAGGTCCCTGAGAGAGACATCAAAACCAAGCTGCCTGGGGAAAGTCGACATTGCAGATACATGAAAGTAGGGGGAAATTTTGTTCCTACCGAGATGTGTTCACTAACACAGACATCAAAACCAAGCTGCCTGGGGGAAATCGACATTGCAAATACATGAAAGTAGGGGGAGTTTTTGTTCCTTACGAAATGTATTCCCTAACAGCGACATCAAAATCAAGCTGCCTGGGGAAAATCGACATTGCAAATACATGAAAGTAGGGGGAGCTTTTGTTCCCATGTGTTTTCCCATATTCTCTACATATAGTATTAGGTGCTGTTAGTCCAATTAAAATTCACATTGGGTTGAATAAACACTCAGAAAGTAAAAATTACCTTTCCCATTTCAAATATGTTTTCTTTATATTAAAGTAACATGTTTTTACTGATGAGAAAAATTGATAATTGTGTTCGGTATTGGTAATTATCTTATATTACGTTGGTGAGTTTTTTTCTTTATTTCATCCATAATAACATAGGAGGCATCCAACTAGTCTAGGATCACAGAGCGCGGTTTTCATCAAATCTCGTTCCACTTCGGTATCTTTTATCTGATACGCACCATCCAATGACTGTTTACCATCTTTCTGTCATCATCACTCGGTAAACACTGGTGGAGTGAACAAACAATATCCAACAACCGAACAAAACGGCCCTTTTCAGAGCCTCCAAATCATTATCAAAAAGTTTAACGATGTAATTCTTCAAACATATCCAAAATCAACAGATAGCCTAACGGAACCCTACGTCAACTATGCGGTCGTGTTTCGAACACAACCCTCCTGTGACTTTTTATTCTATCTCTTAGATTTAGCTGATACAATGTTATACAAAAAATCATGACAATGTATCAAGTCTTGAATTTTGACGTAGGACTACGTCTTTTATTTCTGTACTGGGGTGTAAGTTCAAAGTTTTGAAAACGAAAGCGTTACGCCGGAGAACGAGATTTTGAGCGTTAATAGCTCCAAAAAAACTGAACGAAATGGTAAGATAAACACTTCATTCGAAAGATTAAATGTCTACGCGTGATATGCTTGTTATTTTTTGATCCCACCTTGTTTCAATAGCCCTAAAATTGCTTCCAAAACAGGCTATTGAAAGGACCTGTGCATGTGCCGCTCGGAAATCCACTCAGTTATGATTGCGCAGATTGAGGTACGATCGCTGGAATGGATGGATGTTCCCCTAACGCAGACTTCAAAACCATGGAGCCAGAGTAAATCGACATTGCAAGATAGATGCAGACAGCGGGAACGTTTGTACTAGTTTGTGTTTTTGCAAATTGGAATGTTTCCCCAACACAGTTTTTAAAAACATGGAGCCAGGGAAAATTGGCATTGCCAAATAGGTGCAAATTACGGGTACTTTTATACTCGTTTGCATTTTAGAAAACCGAAATGTGTTTTCCCAATACAGATACCGAAATCAAGAAGTTGGGAGAATCGGCATTGCAGATACATTCAAGTCGGCAATACTTTTATACCCCCATGCAATTTTACACTCAAGAATTCGTTTTGCTAACACGGTCTACAAAAGCGGGTACAAATGCAATGCTTTGGATCGATTATCCAAGACTACATAGGAAGATATCTCATCACGTCGCCAGCTTACTGAACTTTTACGCATACCGTTTGAGGATTAGGCAAAATGTTAATAACTATTTGCTGCGATAACTACTATCATAATGCATGAATTGACTTCATTTGGGATTTGTTTGCAATTGAATTCGTAAATAGTTTCATTCATCCACTAGTTTAATCAATACACACAAAAGATAGCTCTACGCAGTGGCGATATCGTACACAATGAGGAACATCCGAGGATTATTGCTAATTGAAGAAATACAATTGATTACTCAACCAACGGCAGTCCTACGTCAACCTTGCGGTTATATCATAGGTATAACCCATCCATAGTTTTTATTTCAAAAAAGCGACAACTATGCTAAAAATGGGTGGGTTATATCTGTGATATAACCGCAAGGTTGACGTGGGACTACCTTAGCCTAGCAATCACTTTTTTGTATTGATTAAATTCTTGATTGATTCTTGATCAATTCATGCATTGTGATAGATTACGTTCTTCATTACAAGTACATTAAATGACAGTTCTTTTACGTTTGGTATGATGCCTAGGACAAAATATGTTAACGGAAGAATAATCAAACGATTATTTTATTTTAAATTTCCCTCTGAAGTTTGCATCTATCAAGTGTACGTACTTCTCGAACCGCAGTTGCTTTAAACCTGAAAGCTCATTCGCCTCTGGTGTCTGCACGATTTTTCCAGGTTTCTAAGTTTAGAAGACCGTGTTAGGGAAACATGTTCTAGTCTGCACATAGGCAAGCGAGTACAGAAGTACTCGCAGTTTGCATTTATTTACAAAGCTGATTTCCCCAGAAACCTTGGATTTGAAGTCTGTGTTAGACAAACACATTTCAGTCGAAACAAAAACGCTCCCGACTTGCATGTATTTGCAATGCCGATTTCCCCAGACACCTTGGTTCTGAAGTCTGTGTTAGGGAAACACATTTCAGTCGGAACAAAAATGCCCCCGACTTGCATGAATTTGCAATGCCGATTTCTTTCAGGCACCTTGGTTTCGAAATCTCTGTTATGGAACACATTTCGGTGGGAGCAAAAACTCCCCCTACTTTCATGTGTTTGCGATGCCGATTTCTCCAAGGCTGCTTAGTTTTGATGGCTGTGTTGGGGAAACCGTAAATTGGCCCAATCGAAACGAGGCAGTTAGGGAGTTTAGATAACGTTAAGATTTTACAGTTATTCAATAGTTTATCTAATGAAAAATAACTTTTTATTAATTGCAATAGACGCGTAGAAATATTCCCTATCAATTAATGCAAACATCTTTCCGATCCAGTAAGAAATGTTCGAGCTGTAAGCATTCGGAATCTTTCATTTTTTTCCTGCATGTTTTGTGTTTAGGTTTTCATTTTATCCCCCATATACTCCGGTTAGACGTAGTCCCACGTCAAAAATGTTAATCGGAAACACTAAAGACGCGTCCACATTACGCCAATCGGCTTTGGCCGCCCGGTAAAGCCGACTAAATGTGGACGTACCACCCGGGCTTGCCGACGTGCCGAAACCCGACTCAAACCGAACCCAACCCGAAACAAATGGGCCGGTTCGAGAAAGCCGAATCAAAACAAAACGAAATAAATTAGCGTTGATAACATTGTGCTTCGTGTGTTCGTGACGGCTTCGTGCATCCGATGGGACTTCGGCTTCGTGCACCCGATGGGGCGTCTACATTACATGACGAACCGAATATGCCGCCTGGTACAAGCCGATCGGCATCATTTGGCATAATGTGGACACGCCTTAACCACTGTGGATTCACCTGGATGAAAAGCATGACAAATAAGATGTTGAAGAGAAGTGAAGTCAATACTGCAAACAAAATTTACACGAAATGTAAAAAAATATTTTTATAACATAAAATTCAGGTATTTGTAGAAAATTGTGCTGGTATGCATAAATGTAAATGATGGCTTAATGCCATCTGAAGGACGAACACATGTTAATTAGTCTTGAAAAAGACTAAGTTGAATAGAACAACAAAAGATAGTTCATGCCTTTTTGATTAGAGTTTGAAACTTGGATTTTAGAATCCTAACCAAATTGGCATATAATTTCATCGGTACGTTGACTGGAATGGAACAAATTTCAATTTACTTTCTCCTGGTATCAACGTCTGTAAGATAATATCAAGTTAATTAGTCGACTAATTTTTTTCATCTTGAGATTAATTTGCATAAAGTACGTTCCCCAAAATCACGGACTGTTTACGTAGTCCGATAAAACCTTTGACATTAGCTTAAAAATGAACCATAATATGTTTTGGAAGATAAGAAAGCTGCTCTAGCGAAAACTAGCGGAATAAATGCGAACAAATCTGCATTTCAAGCCTCAAATGTGAGGCAGAAATTTTCATCCCACCCAAAAAAGCTGTAGCCGCTTTCTCCCGCTGTCAATTAATTTTCCTTACCACCAGGGTGCGCATCACGCTTCCCATCGCTGTCAGCAATATATCTCGGCAAAGTGTAATGAATCAAACGGAGAAGATTCTGGTCCACCGTTTTGGGAGAGGAAATTCTTTCCCTACATCCGGAATCCGTGCGTATCGCTGCCGCCGCCGCCACCGTTCAACGCGACGTTCAATCCCGAACGGTGGGGCCCCAAACGGCATGCCACTGTTGGCCATTATCATCGTCATCAGTTAGTGGCTGCCATTATCATTAGGGGGCATCCAGAGAATACACTTCTATTCGTCTTCCGGCAGCGCTGTTGTTCGCTCCGCTTGCAGCGTCTAAAGTTGTCCCAAAATTTCCGCGATTCCTATCCGCTAGCCACAATCGAGCCCTGGGCGCGTTCACGTGGTCCTGCTGTGGTCGTTTGCGTAATCGTAATTGCGTTTCATGTGGCGCAAAGGACATCGGCAAAGAAATGTCGGGGAAGGAAAATGTCGTGCAAATAACGATTCCCCGCACCGCAGTGACAGCCGGCGTAATAAATCTTATTTCCTTTTCAGTTTGGCGAGTGTTTCGACCGATTTGGCACGCACTAAGCGTGAATAAAATGGGCACAAGAATCTCCGTCCTCACAGGCCACACAATTCCGGGCAAGGCTGATAGCAATTTATTGGTACGGCGCAAATGGCGGACCAAGGCGAACACTGTTGATGCTGCAGAGAAATGAACTTTCAAATTCTCGCACACGAATAGTAAATGATCCATTGCATATCAGCTATGCATGCCACGGGAGAATATTAATGATTGGCGCATTGGAGGTGGCGCCTATGAGTACACACGCTAATGAGTGCCTTTGATCAACCGGGGAAACCCCGTGCTATGGATATGGTCTAAACGGGTATTGTTAGTACGTCACATCCAGCCTCTCTCTACGCGCTTGAGATAAAGATGATGGCCCGTGAATTGACTAAGACTAATCACTGCCATTCTGGTGAATAATTAGCGAAATTTCGATTACTGATACGTTAATGCCTTTGAGGGATGACAATTTAGTTCGACTCAGATTTTGATTCAATATCCTGGCTATTGGGGATGCGGTGTACAAGAGTCTGATATTGTAGTGAAATTTGGTCCTAGTTTAAGTCTTTTTAAATTGTTCCATCTCCAGTGTGTCTTCAGCGTTATTCTAAATTTTAGCTGCAGCCAGAAGGGTTCAAAAAGTTGTCCATGCTATCTAAAGCAGGGATTTTCAAATGGTGTTCCGCGGGAAATTTGTGCTTCGTAAATTTATAGCACATGCTCCCACTTGAAAACCTAGCCTGAGAAAAAAAATATTTTATTTAATTTTAACTGGGCATATAGTATTTTATCTTGTTTACTCGCAACCGAAATAGAGTTGTTCGATGTTGGGTAATGTCAATGCATATAGAAAATTCGTTTTATTGATCAAAAATTGCAGGTACTCCATAAAATGTTTTTGCTATAAAAAGTACTCTGCCATAAAAAAACTGAAAATCTCGGCTTTAAAGTGTATTTGTTTTATTTTAAACTAGGTGTCTCGACGAACTTCGTCCCGCTCAAAATAGATCTTTTGATTTGAATACTTTCAAACATCCACATTTTCTTACTAAGTGAACGTTAGTGAGTCCAATCTCTGAACTTTTCATTGATTGATTACCCTTTGACCCTTTACAATTTTCTTTTACTATAAATTGTCTAGTACTTCTACAAAAAATCCGTCCTTATAATATAAATTTATTTTCAGTCACAATTCTTGTTCAAGATTCTTCAAGCATTTGGAAATAACATGTTTCTCCGTTGCATGGAATACATGTTTGATACAGAGAATAAAGGGTGTGTCACATCAAATTGCATCACGGAAAAAACGCTGTAGAAATTTAATTTTTAGGAATTATATCTTCAGCTTTCGCTTATAATCAGATAAAAGTGTATAGATCACGTTGACCATGCTTCACTGTCAATTTTTCGTAAATTTGGAAAAATGTCGTCGAACGAAAAAGAGCGTCGTGAATTAATCCTGTGCACTCATTTCGAGAATCCGGAGTTGTCACATCGGGACATCGGTAAGATGCTGGGAATCGTCCAATCCACGGTCAGCAGAGTACTAAAACGATACTTCGAGAACCTAACCATCGACCGGAAGGTGAAGAACGGCAAAAATGGATGCGCCGTCAGTGAAAAAGATCACAAGCGCGTAGTTAAGCAGTTTAGACGTGATCCGAGTTCGGTCCGGGATGTCGTCAATAAGCTGAATTTGTCAAGTTCATTCGTCCAGCGGACCAAGCAGCGTGAGGGCCTGCGTACATACAAGGTTCAGAAGGCTCCTAACCGCGACGAAAGGCAAAACATGGTGGGGAAGACGCGAGCCCGGAAGCTGTACACCGAAATGCTGACGAAGCCGCATTGCCTGGTAATGGACGACGAAACCTACGTCAAAGCGGACTTTCGTCAGCTGCCGGGCCTGTTATTCTTCTCCGCAGAGGACAAATTCAGCGCTCTGGAGGAGATTCGCAAGCAGAAACTATCCAAGTTTGCCAAAAAGTACATGGTGTGGCAAGCGATCTGCTCTTGCGGAAAGCGGAGCGCCCCCTTCGTGATGACCGGCACGGTAAACGGGCAGGTTTACCTTAAGGAGTGCCTACAGAAGCGCTTACTACCACTATTGAAGCAGCACGACGGCCCGACCATCTTCTGGCCGGATCTTCGTGCCACTATTCATAGGACGTGTTGGAGTGGACCGAAGCCAACGGGGTCACCTTCGTGCCAAAGGAAATGAACCCGCCCAACGCGCCCGAGCTTCGCCCAATAGAGAAATATTGGGCGATTAAGCAGGCCCTCCGGAAGAACCCAAAAGTTGTCAAATCGGAGGCGGACTTCAAGAGAAAATGGATTTCTGTTCAAAAAAAACTACAACCTGACGTTGTACAGAACCTTATGGACGGGGTAAAAAAGGAGGTGCGAACATACGGGCTTGGGCTCGAAGTATGAATAAAAAGAAAATGCCAAAAGTTGTTTAATAGTTTTTATTTTACTGTCTAAAATTTTCAAAAGGATCGGTCTACTGGGCGAATTTCTACAGCGTTTTTTCCGTGATGCAATTTGATGTGACACACCCTTTATTACAAAAAAAAGACAGCTCAAATCGAACCATTCCTTTCTCGGGTTTAGGGCACACCAACACATTTGGCATTCTATTTTTGTTTATGCAGATAGAAGAATTAGGAATGCGTTATTCCGTCTGAAAATCCTTTTCCACTTTCGAACACAAATCAATTTCGTTAGCGCCAACATCAAATGGACTAACAACGCTTAGCTAATTGTAGAATATATGGAAATTCAATTTTCCGATTTTTCTCTCCGCTATATTGATCTACGGGAAGAGACGATTTGCGCTTACCAACACATTTGGCCTTCCATTTTTATTTATAGACTAGCTGACCCGGCAAACTTCGTCCCGTCTTGAAACATTCATGTTTTCTTACTAAGCGCAAGTTCATGAGTCCAATCGCAGAACTGTTCTTGATTGATCTTCTAACCGACCCCGTTGAATTTACCTTTTACTAAAAAATCCTAGTAAGTCTACCAAAACTCATCATTATGATATCAGATTATTTTCAGACACAATTCTCGTTCAATATTTTTCAACCACTTGCAAATAACATGTTTCTCCGATACATGGAATAAATGTTTAGAGAGGGGGGAGGGGTTTTAAACTATCACGAAAACCTTCCCCGGCCCAAAAAACCCATACATACCAATTTTCATGTCGATCGGTTCAGTAGTTTCCGAGTCCACATAAGAATCAGACAGACAGACAGACAGAAATCCATTTTTATATATATAGATATAAGATACGGAAATGCGTAATTTCGCCTGAAAATCCATTTCCACTTACAAACAAAGATCAATTTCGATAGCGCAAACATCGAATGGACTAACAACGCTTATTATGACGTAATTTTTGAACATGTGGGAATTCAATTTTCCGACCTTCCTTCAGGATTTTACAAAAATTTTCCGATTTTTCTCTCCACTACATTGATCTACGGGAAGAGACGAATACAACAAAATACAGGAGGCTAGAATCGGACCATCCCTTCTTCGGGTTTTCCGCTTACCAACAGATTTTGCCCTACATTTTTATTTATATAGATTATTCTTGCCGGTTCAACACATTAAATTTTGTTCTGTTGAGGCACCGAATCGGTTTTCATCCCGTTTGCTGTAGAGTGCTCCTGTATTTTTACATCACACGCATAAATTGTTGTTGTTTTCATGCGTTGTCAAAGATATATTAGATGTGGTTAAAACATGTGGAATAATTGTCTAGGTGGATCAAAATATTATTCGATTCATTTACGATTCATCAGTTATCCAGCTATCGACCGGACGGTGACGACGGCGTGGCTCCCAAAGGCCCTTCTCAGGGTCAATATTAGGTAACTTCGATATAACGTACATTTCACTTTCAAAATTGTATGTTGTATCGAATCATGAAAAAAAAAAACTCAGAAACGTAACAGTTCGGCTGAAAAGTTTATAAGATAACACGGTAAAACTATATTTTTTTTTGCAAAATTCAATTTTATTATTCAACATAATGCCTTCGAGGGCGATGTATAGCGATCCTGCAACTTTTCGATGCCCTTTTTATAGTACTCTTTCGGTTTTTCCAAAATAGGCCTCAGTTCCGGTAATCACTTCATCATCGGTCGTAAATTTCTTGCCAGCGAGCATTCTCTTCAGGTCTGCGAATAGTCGAAAGATCTGGACGGTGGATGCGGAAGCAATTCGAAGCCCAATTCATGCAATTTTGCCATCGTTTTCATTGATTTGTGAGTTTTTTATTTTTTTCACAATAACAAAAGTTGCTTCACTCTCAATGCTGTAACTCACGATCCAAAGACGTCAACCTTATGAACTTTTCAGCCGAACTGTTAGCTTATATTACTTTATCGTGTTGCTGTTTGGGTAAGGTTAATAAATAAATTCAACTAGAAGATGAAGCCAGCCTTTCTTATGATGTTTTCCTTCGTACTGTTGATTAAAGCTTGATTCATTTAGAAGCACAAAACCAGTTGTATTTCGGAATTGGTTAAAGATACAAAACATGTTTTAGTATTAAAATACAGATAATTTATTTTTCATTCAGAAAAAAATATCCGGAAAATTATACCTTCACACTTTGAAAAGGTGTACGTTATATAGAGGTAAAATGTACGTTATATCGAGTGACGTTATATGGAGGGTACGTTATAACGAAGGTCTCCTGTAGTAAGAGTTTAGCGAAATACCCCTTTTCAAGGCCAGAGGTAAATGAAATGCAAAAATTTGAAGCCTCTTTGAAATATACCTGAAGGGACTGTAATTGTTGGGAACAAGTTATTAAGTTATTTTAGATTTTTTTTTTAAATCCGTAAAATTTAACAGTTTTGATACTTCAAATTGGGGGCCTAAAAGAGCTTTTATTACATGAACTGGTGTTCTTCAAACGGGTTTCCAGAGTTGAATTACAGAAAGAATTCGAAATCACTACGCTTTACGTGTGGTTTCTATATAAGTTGCATTTGGGTGACCATGAAAAAACGTTTTTCTAGCTTTAACTTTTATATTTTTATTTTTATTGTTTTTGGATGACTTTTAGAGTTTATCAAGACAAACATTTTGCGATACAACTTATTCGGTGACCGGAATAAATCGCCACAGTAAACAACTGCAACAGAAACAACCGCTTAGAAAAAGTGTAGTAGGCTAGAAATATTTGGCGCGGGAAAAACATCATGTGCCTCACATTTCTATTATAAATTTATTCTCTTGTTCTCGTTTTTCGAAATTTATTCTGAGGACAATGTAATGGGGACGAAGTCCCCATTTGGCGAGGATAAGGAATCGAGGCGGCCCATGCCGCCAAGATGACGCAATCCGAGTCCACCGCCGACCCGCCGTCGGAAGCGGCGGTGTCTCGCACGCAAACCTGGGATCCACTGATTGCCCGGTTAGTTTGAAACATAGGATACGATCCTTTAGCAATGTCCGACCGAGCTCTAGCGAGCGTCGGACGGTATACGTCTGCCCGGGGCGTTACGTTTGCCTGGGGCGATACGTTTGCCCGGTTAATTCTTGTTTTGAAATACAATACCGCGCCACAATATTTATAGCCTACTACACATTTTATAAGCGGTGGTTTCTGTTGCAGTCGTTTTCTGTGGCGATTTATTCCGGGAACCAACTTATTCATACCTCAATCCTACTCTAAGTTATTGATGGTTTTTCACTCAAAAGCACATGATTCCAATTTTAGTTTCCTCAAATACAAAAAAAAAATAGTTTTGAAAATCTTACATTATGCACACCGTTCCGAATCATATTTCGGACGCTTAAGGCATATGATGCAGAAAACAGATCTAAACTTTATGCACAGGTATTATTTGGTAGATATTTTTAATAAATTAGTTCAATATGATTTTAAGCTTTCTACTTTGGTACCTATTTGATTGAAAACATAAGAAAATCATCGAAAAAAATGCTTTCCAAATGAAGCGAATAAGAATCAAACTTCGGACACTAAATCAAATTTCGGACAGATTGAATTCAAATTTCGGACACTTTATTTTGTAATTTTATGGACGAAAATTACATTACACTTGATTATATTTTATAGTCAACTGCGAAACACTTACTAAGCAATCACAGTAAACTGTTAACGATGATGAGAACTGATGAAACACGGGAGAAATTTAAATATTTATGAACGGGTAAATTCTACGTGCTCACGCAAAACAAACGTCAAACACAAACGATAATGAGTGGTGCTGATGAAATTTTTCCTGCTATGTAATAATTCAAAAGTTATTCTCAAATGAAGTGATAGTGCAACCAAGGGATCACTCTAAAGAAGCAATTGTGATATTAAATTTATAGTTATATCATCAGTGCATGAAGCATTTCAAGATATTAGAACAAAGTGTCCGAAATATGATTCGGAACGGCAGTAGTCAATGAAGATTTTTTTATGTTTGTCCCAGAATTAATGGCAGACAAATAAAAAAGCGTATTTTTGGAAAGTAGGGTTGAGATATTTATTTGTTCTGCATCGCAAAATGTTTGTCTTAATAAGCACTAAAAGTCTTGTGAAGACAGTTTACATGTAGAACTTGAAATATAAAAGTTAAAGTAAAAACCTCATTTTTCCATGGCAACCCTAACGCAACATAGAAAAAAGGGCTATATCGGTTATTTTAAGAGATAGAAAATAACTTTGCTCTGCAAAGTTACTTAAAATAACGGGAACTACAACATTGTCAAACTATGTTTACCTGTATCTAAAAAAATGAGAAAGTAACATCTTTTTTTCATCGGAAGTTTTAGTCACCCTATTTTTGACAACATTTTTGGACATTAAAATTTGATGCGGGGTGATTTGGACCGTCTGTGGGGTATTTTGTTCCAGTGTGTGTTTCATCGAAAAAAACATGGTTATGTTTATGTAAAGTATTTTGGGATAATGTTACAATCAGTAACAGTGTTTTGGGGTCGATACCAGATGTCTTGGCCAGATTCCTGACCAGAAAAATTGGATTACCACCATCTCGAATTGAATCTTTCCACTGTTGTTCGAGCATTTTCAAACACTTCCGTTGTTGGTCAAAGAAAATCCGTTCTTGATGGTCTGAGTTGCTCTTTCGAGCTCCTCCTTCTTCCAACGGTGTCTGCCCATTCTCTTTTTGTAATTCCGTGACATCTGAAATCAATTAGGTCAAAGAAAAGCCTCAAACCTGTAGGACCAATTCACCCCACAGAAACGTGTCCATGTCACCCCACACAACATGCAAAAATTAAAATGCAATTAATTTCATTTATTGTTATCAAACTTACAGTTTCGCTGCATCAAATTGTTCCTCTTCTGTATGCGAACAGAACTTTTATGCACAATACACGAACAGTTTGTTTGATCAGCGGGAAAAACCTTCAAACCTCGATCGGAAAACTCACATTTTTGGACAATCAAAGTGCTTGTTGTGTTCATGCTACCGTTTCCTTCCACCTGTCGAGTTTTACCAATGTTTTTTTTACGTTAGTTACATACGGCTCAATAATAAAAGAAAATGACATTATAAAAAATCCAAGTTGAGCCGTGCTTTTTGAGATAAAGGGGTGGTCCAAATCACCCCGTATGTCCAACTCACCCCGTGTTACCCTACCTTATTTTGGAAAAAAAAACTTATTCATTGTGTGACGTGACAGCGCTTCGTGGAGACTTTTTTTCGCACAGAGCGTGTTTTCACGCCGTTTTCTGCAATGTTCTTGCGAGTTTTTTTGAAAATATACAGGAATCACCGTTCATCTCTTGTTGACAAATCATAGAACAATGTTTATTTGTGTGTTTTGAAACGGAACTGAAAATACAACATCGATGTTCGAAAGTCGGAAACCGCAAAAAAACAGGTGTTGTCACGTCACAAAAGTATTGGGATGGGAACAAGCGAATTGAGCTGTATAATATTCTCCAACTGAAGATTCTTGTAGAAAATTTTCTCCTTTTTACTTTAATATCGTTTGAAAATCGTGTGATTTCAACCGTTCTGAATCATATTTCGGACGCTTAAGGCATATGATGCAGAAAACAGATCTAAACTTTATGCACAGGTACCGTTCTGAATCATATTTCGGACACTTTGTAATAATATCTTGAAATGCTTAAATCCCTGATGATATAACTATGAAATTAATATCACAATTGATTGTTTAGATTATTCCCTCGGTTTCACTATCATTTTATATTAGATTTACCTTTAAATTATAACATAGTAGGCAAAAATCTAACAGCACTACTCATTATTGTTTGTTTTTGACGTTCGTTTAGCGTGAGCAGGTAGAATATAACCGTTTATTAATAGTTCAATTTCTCTCGTGTTTCATCCCTGTTCATCATCGTTATCAGTTAACTGTTATTGCTTGGAAAGTGTTTCACAGTTGATTATAAAACATGATGAAGTATATTGTAATTTTTCTTCAAAAAATTATAAAAATTCGATTTTTTTTCCTACGAATCATATTTCGTACAATTAAAATTGGTGATACTACAATGTGTGTTTTCCGGTTTATTATGGATGCAAAACGTAAATACAACAAGGACAAAATTGGAGACGCTTTGGATGCCATCCGAGCAGTATCATCTATCCGTGCTGCTGCAACCCAAAATTCAAAATCCTCAGGAAATCCTCAGAATCAGTGTTGGCCAACATGCAAAGCGGATAAAGGCGGATGGAAGCGGATGGATGAGAGTGCAAGTTACAATTTCAGCTGGTGGAGTTTCTTTTTAAAAAAGGGAATCACACCTGCTGTCAAGGGAGTCTAAATCAGAACTGACTTTATTTGTTGCTCGAAATGAATTTACAATAAAATGCTTATTCTACAAAAACCTACACCTGGCGACAAGTCGATCGGACGATCGATTGCGCTTGCCTAACTCAGCACTAAATGTGTACTTTGGTGCACTCGTGCGATGAGTTAATCGGGTCAGCAATATTATTTTTGGTGCCATGTGTATCTGCGTGTAACTGCCCTCCTCCTAAGTGTTGATCCTCCTGGTTCAACGGTCCGAAGGGTCAATGGTCAGACTCCTAACGACTGGGGTTGGAATAAAAAAGTAGGTTTATTGTTGCTAGCCATCTCCGGTTCGTCTGCTCTGGTTTCTGTTATGATAACTGTAGCTGACTGACGTCTGATCCTGAATAAGACATAAAAAGTAAACAGAAGCATTATTGTTGATGAGGAGGTTAATCCTCCAATGAGTGTCCAATGATGTGTCTCCGATGTCAATTGCAGCTTTTCCAAACGTTCCAAATTCTTGTGGTGCAACTTGTTCAATGTATGAATATCCATGGGATAATCGATGTGGTGCTGAGAGATTTCTAAACCTTGTTGTTTCGATCACTTGGTTTGTGAACGAATAGTTTCTTATTGATACCGAACAATTCTGATAAGTGATCAAAAATGATCCTGTTAGGTTTCTGTTCGATATTCCACAAGTGTTTCGTAATGTGTCATTCACCTCATTCAATAACAGAGTTGTTTGACTCATTTCGGTTACTATTGGATGATGTAAAATTTGTTCGTAATTGCATCTGCTGTTTTTGCCAGATATTATGTTAAAAATGCAACTGTTTTCTGGGACGTCTTCAAGATCAGACAGATTACATAGGCTCCAATTGCCTAATTTACGACAAATATCAGTTTTAATGTAGAGTTTATCGTCACCGTAGAGGTATTCGTTGCCATCCAATTTTATGCGTTTCGAGTTGGATATTACGGGTTCAATTTTAAGATGTTGGTACGTTAGGTTTCCAAAGTGGGGGATGTTGATGATGTACAAGATGATCTCTCCGTTGGTTCCAATGGTGGTGGTCGCAAAGCCGAGTGCCTCATCCAAAAGTACTGGGGAGATTCCCTGCTTGCTAAGAATCTGACCTATCAAATCGATCTCTTTAGAGTTGAGCAGTTTTCTGTTTATTATTTCTAGTCTTGCTAGTAGTATTGCATCGTGAATGTTACTGATTTCTTCATTTAGAATGTCTAAATTCATTATAATGTTCAAAAGATCTATTGCTGTATTCGTTTTTTCGTTAGAAATAATCAATTTGTTGATGCTATCCGTTATATTATCTACCCCTTGGTACAGTTCGTCATTTATATTGATTTGTTTGTTGTTGTTGTCCGAGATATCATTTAAATCTTTATTTATAATTTTGAGGTCGTCAGCGTCTGGGGAGCCGGACATCCATTTCCAGGCTCTGCCAAGTGCATCCCAGCGTTTCATTCGTCCGGGTTTGATTTGTTTCAGGTTGTTCTCGAGTTCGAGGATTTTTCGTCTTAGTATGGTTGTTATCTCGTTATCATTGTCTTGTCGAATAAGTACTTGGTCTTTTATGTCCAGTAGTGTTTGTTGTATGAAAGTGGTATTTATCTCATGAACTATCTTCTTATAGCCCTCTATAATCTTGCAATTTTCTTGATGGACAACAGCTACATGGTCTTGATTTACATTCCTGATAATAATATTTCCAAGCGCAGCTTGAACCCTGAAAGATTAAGATTTCAAACTAATATTTTTTACATTCGTTTTGTGTAATTTGGAGTTTCTCTCATTTTTGAAGGTGACTTCGTTATTTTCTTGCACATGGGTTTTTTTAAACAATTTTTTATGTTTCGGCTTTATAATTTTATCCTTAGTGTAAACCATTTGACCTACTTCTAACTGTGGGGCGGATTTTCTATTTTTATTGAACTTTTCTAATTGTTTTGTTTGGGCTTCTTTGATTTTTACTATAGTTTCGTCGTACATTTTCTGTCTAATTTGTTCTAGTCGATCTGGGTCGATTGGTACGTCTGAGTCTTGTCTTTTTCCAAATAGAATTTCTTTAGGTTTCTTTGAAGTAACTGAGTGGATCGTGTTATTATACTTTTCCACAACTATGTGAATTATGTTACGGGGAGGTAGACGGGGGGTTAGTTGTTTTTGGATTCTGTAAAGTTCGATGATGGTAGAATGAAATCTTTCTACCGGTCCGTTTACTTCGGATTTACTATTGGGAGTTAGGTATACCCTTACATTTAAATCTATCAATTTTCCACGAATATCGGGTGATTGAAAAGCACGTTCGTTGTCAACAACGATTGCATTTGGGACTATGAAGGTTGTTACTGTTTCCCATATTGCTTGACCAATATGGACAGCGTGTCGGGATTTGATGGGGATCATTCGTCCAAACTTACTAAATTTATCAAGGCTTGATAAAAAGTAGTTGGATTCGATTTGGAAAACGTCTATGTGAAGAATTTCATATGGAAGATTAGGTGTTGGTGTTTCTTGAAGTGGAATCACAAGAGGCTGTCTGTCATATTTGGTTTCATTGCAGAGATCGCAAACACGCACATACTGACGAATTTTATCAGTTAATTTCGGAAAATAATATTTCCTCAAAATTTGTTGTTTATTTTCGTCGATACCACGGTGTGCTCTCTCATGTGTCTCCTGTATTATTCTCTGTTGTACGTTCGGGTCGGTTATGTCTTGAAGAATGTTTTGCGTGAATCGAATTTTCAAAAGGCCGGATCGGCTGAAAAACTTTTTGTAAATTTCTTGTAGTTGGCCTAAGATTGCTTCGGTTGTGTGTAAACCAATCAGTTTTGAAGGTGCAAAAAATTCTTTCATTAAAGCTGTTAAAATTGGTTCGTCGTATCTAGTCCTTTTTATCGTTATTCTTGTGAAACCGGGAAAGGGGTTAGTGGTTATTACGTCGGGTGCTGTGTCTGTTGTTTCTAAAATTATTTGTAGGCGAAAGGCATTCAAAGGGGCTTCTGTTGAGATGATATAATTATTATCATCATCATCGGCAGAGTGTTGCGTCGGTGTTAATAAGTTGACCTGCAAACGACTCAATGCATCAGCAACAACATTGGATTTACCGGGCTTGTAAACTATTTCATAGTCGTGCTCTTCCAGGTAAGATTTCCAGCGTTTGAGCTTTGCATTAAAATTTTTCGCGGATAACGAGAAAGTTAACGGTTGGTGGTCAGTCAGTATGACAAATTTTTGGCCGTAAATATAATTCCTGAAAACTTTCAGTGCCCAGTGAATTGCAAGCATCTCTTTTTCCGTAGCGGAAAAGTTCTCTTCCGTACGATTAAGAGTGCGAGATGCAAAGTGAATAGGTTTGTCTTTACCCATCTCACCTTGGCTTAGAACAGCGCCAATCGCGTAATTCGATGCATCTGTAGTAATTAGGAATGGTTTTTTGAAATCGGGGTAAATTAAAATGTCGGCACCAGTAAGAATCGACTTCAAATTTTCAAAACATTCTTTGGCATTGATATCAAGTTTGATTGCTTTTTTCGAATCTATATTCCTCTCCCCTCTCAAAAGGTTTGTAAGAGGTTTTGCTATTTTGGCAAAATCTTTTACAAATCTCCTATAATAGCCAATTAAGCCTAAAAAGCTTCTAATTTCTTTAATACTTTTTGGTTCTGGCCATTTCTGAATTACTTCAATGTTCTTATTATTCGGTTGGATCCCATTTTCTGTGATAACATAGCCTAAGAATTCAACTGATTTCCTGAGGAACTCAGATTTATCTAGTTGAACCTTGAGATTTGCCTCGTAAAGAGCTTTCAAAATAATTTTCAAGTTGTTGTTGTGTTCATCTAGCGTCTTACCAAAGATGACACAATCGTCAATATAAACATAACACCTTTTTCCGATGTGCTCACGAAGTACATCGTCCATAGCTCTTTGAAAAATAGCCGGTGCATTTTTGAGCCCGAATGGCATACGCACAAATTCATACTTGCCATTGTTAACCGAAAATGCGGTTTTTTCTATGTCAGAGCGTTTCATCTTTATTTGATGAAAGCCAGAAGCTAGATCTAAAGTGGTAAAATAACCATTTCCACCTAGCTGATCTAAAATATTCGAAATTTCCGGCATGGGGTAACGATCTGAAATTGTTTTCTGGTTCAAATTGCGATAATCGATTACCAGTCGAAATTTCTTCTGTCCAGATGCGTCCATTTTTTTCGGCACAATCCATACAGGAGAGTTCCAAGGGGATCTCGAAGGTCTTATTATTCCATCAGCTAATAATTTTGAAATCTGTTTATCAACCTCTGCTCTATAAGCTGCTGGATAGAGATAGGATTTCTGATATACGGGTATATCATCTTGTGTTCTTATAGTGCATTCGACATTCGTAGTACATGTTAGAGAATTATCAGGGCAGTGAAATACCTCTGGACATGAATTAATGATGGAAAACAATGATTGTTTTTCAGTCGGTGTTAGATGTGATGTTCTAACAACTGTACTCAAATTGTTGACATTGTTTAATCTTCTTTGTGAAGGAGTTGGGGAATAAAAGTATAGAGGAATTTTCAAATTTTGTTTTTCTCCTGAAACATATAAATTTTTTTTATTTGTCATGAGGTTAAAACTCTCATTGAAGATTATTTCGGTTCCGATTAAACCATCGAAGAAGGGATGAAAATCGAAGACTAGAAATTCAAATTTGTTGTCTACGATAGGTTGAAAAATGTCTAATTTAACTACTTCGGAAACGTAATCTTTACCTGTTACACCCTTTACTGGTTCATTTGGAATTTTATGTACGATTTTTCCAGAATTGTAAGCCCATTTTCTAGAGATTAAATTTATGTTAGCGCCACTATCGACGAGAAGTTTAATTTCACCTCTTGTCGTGGGCACTTTTATGTAAGGTAGCGGAGAAACTTGTGTTCTTAATCGCACCATTTGCTCATCCATTTCATGTCTCTTTCTAAAAAATTGACAGTGTTTTCATCTTCTGATTCGTTGGAAACTTCTTCTTGATCATAATCAGTTTTCACATCTTCAGTTTGAAGAAGATATTCTTCCTCTGTTGGTAATTCTTCTAATTGATGCGCTACTCGTTTTGGTTCCGGTAACTGATATTGCATCGAGGCCGATGAGGGCCTAGAAAATTTTTGCCGATTACCGTAATCAACCATTCTAGAGCGTATGGACTGATCAACGTCCATCGGTTCTACTTTCTGCTGTTGGGTGTTGTATTTGTTGGGAAAGTTTAACTTGGGAGGAAGATTTGGCTTTTGTTGAAAGTTTCCTTGATTAGTGGGATGTTGGAAATTCCTTTGGTTCATAGGTTGTTGAAAGTTTCTTTGGTTTATTATTTGGAATGGCTTTGAAGGCCGTGGTGGTGGAAGCGGTTGCGGAATATTAGATCTGGGAGCAGGAGCCGGTGCGTAATTATGTCCTTTGAAAGGAACATTTCTTGCGTCTAAATTTTGATAGTCTATACAATAGTGATATGCTCTTGCGAGGCTTTCTGGTTTAAAATTTTTGCAGAACATCGAAAGAGGTTCCCCTAGACCTCTTATAAACGTGTCTAGGGCGATCATATTGTACAGTTTTATTAGAGTTGACTCGTGGTCTTTCCATGCTTCGTCCATGACAATTGCTGAACTGATCAGCGTTACAATTTCGGTGATCTTGCTGTAGTAAGATTCGATTGATTCACCTCGAGATCTGGAAGTAGATTTTAGTTGGTGATCTAATGTCATCAGATCACGTTTATCAGAGTAATAAAGGCGAAGAACTTCCTTTATACTCCTCCAATCATTTGGGGTGTTGTTCGTGATCAAAATATCACTAGCTTCACCTTTAATTTTTCGTCGAATAGTTTTTAAAATGAGATAATATTGGAAGGAATCTTGTTTGTCTTGGAAAAGTTCCAAGATTTCTTCCACATCAAGAATGAACTGGGATAGATTTCTGGGGTTTCCTACAAAATCTGGCAGATCGGACACGATAGCAGGAATTTTGCCTCTCTCGTGGAATGACAAGGAGGTATCGACCACGAACCGTGGAGAAAAATTTGAGGTTGAGGGAATTGGTTCGGGATCCGGGATCGGGTTTGCCATTGTGGTTGTTAAGGAGGGAATTTAATGAATTAATCAATTCGTCTATTTTTAAAGTTTGTTTAATTAGTGTTAGTTGAGCACTTTTGTGATATTCAGCGTTTCGATTACGGGTGCACCCAGGTGCTCCGGTCTAGACGCTCGTAATTAGTAAAGCGAGTCGCGTTTAAAGTTTAGTTTTTAAATGATTGGGATTTCACACTTCTTAAAATTAATTTCTTTCTGTTCTTTTTATTGTACTCACAATAATATCAGGAAACGTCTCATTGAACGTCGCGGGACAACGCCTTGGTCCTTGGTCCTATTTTGTTGCTCCGGGTAGGTTCCTTAAATTGGTGCACTGCTTCGCGCCTTCACCCTCAAATCCTCTGGTTGACAGTGGACGGCTCTTGGTCCGGAATGAAAGGTTCCTTCCTCAGGATGCTCAGCGTGGCTTCGTTCAGCTCGAACTTATACTTTTACCAAATATAAAGGTCCCGTGTGAGGGCGCCAGTTACAATTTCAGCTGGTGGAGTTTCTTTTTAAAAAAGGGAATCACACCTGCTGTCAAGGGAGTCTTAATCAGAACTGACTTTATTTGTTGCTCGAAATGAATTTACAATAAAATGCTTATTCTACAAAAACCTACACCTGGCGACAAGTCGATCGGACGATCGATTGCGCTTGCCTAACTCAGCACTAAATGTGTACTTTGGTGCACTCGTGTGATGAGTTAATCGGGTCAGCAATATTATTTTTGGTGCCATGTGTATCTGCGTGTAACTTGCATTTGAGATATATAAATATATACTAGTAATATTGTAACTAATATCAATAAACATCATAGTAATAGAATATAATTTTTGAGGGACGAACGAAACAGATGAAAATCAAAACAGGCTCTACTGCGGTTAAGAGGGGACCCCGGTCAGGAAGGTCGAAAAAATCGAATTTTCTTTTTTTTTGCATTTGCCTCAGAAATTTTATCCTAAAGCGATCTTTCGATATTCGATTTCGTTGGAATGTTACAGTCGAAAGTATGAGATCACCTTAAGGGATATAGTATTGTAGTACGAATTGTTGAACGTGTTTTTCTCGAAACCATGTTTTTTTCAGTTGGTGGTATCGATAATTCAGGAATTAATCGACTGATTTGGCTATTTTGGATGGAATTCGTTCTGCGACACGTCATTGTTCCAGAACGGATACCATCATCAAGCTACCGATCTTCAAATATACCTTAAATGATAACCAAAATACCCGAACACTTCATTTTTCTCATGTTTGATCATTTTATTGCATTAGTAATTGTACAGAAATACAAGTTGAGCTTAAAACCACAAGAAATCGTTGTGCAAACAGAGTGTCCGAAATTTGAATTCACTCTGTCCGAAATTTTATTTTTTTTCATAAATAGTGTCCGAAATTTGATTCATATCCGCTTCAACTGAAAAACATTTCTATTCAATAATTGTTGATGTTTTTAAATCAAATAGGCACCAAAGTAGAAAGCTTAAAAGCTTATTGAACTAATTTAGTAAAAATATCAACCAAATAGTACTTGTGCATAAAGTTTAGATCTGTTTTCTGCATTAAATGCCTTAAGCGTCCGAAATATGATTTAGAACGGTATTATTTGGATGATATTTTTAATAAATTAGTTCAATATGCTTTTAAGCTTTCTACTTTGGTACCTATTTGATTGAAAACATAAAAAAAACATCGAATGAATTGATTTTCAAATGAAGCGAATAAGAATCAAACTTCGGACACTAAATCAAATTTCGGACAGATTAAATTCAAATTTCGGACAGATTAAATTCAAATTTCGGACACTTTATTTTGTAATTTTTTGGACGAAAATCACATTACACTAGATTATATTTTATAGTCAACTGCGAAACACTTACTAAGCAATCACAGTAAACTGTTAACGATGATGAGAACTGATGAAACACGGGAGAAATTTAAATATTTATGAACGCGTAAATTCTACGTGCTCACGCTAAGGAAACGTCAAACACAAACGATAATGAGTAGAATTGTAAAATTTCAGCCGACTATGTTATAATTTAAATGTAGTTCTCAAGTGAAATGATAGTGAAACCAAGGGATTACTCTAAAGAAGCAATTGTGATATTAATTTGATAGTTATATCATCAGTGCATACTGTATAAACAAATGATGAATTAGTGGCTCCGCAAAGCTCATGCGATGTAAGGCTCAATGAATTGGAAAAAAAATTATAGGAGGTTGTGTCCAAGATTCGACCGCATTGTTGACGTAGAACTTCGCTGTTATTTTATAAAAGTCGCTTGTTTATACATTCGGATATTATTCTATAATGCTGTGAAATTTTAGAAACAACTGCTTAGTAGAATACTCTCTGAGATGTTTTCTTCATTGTAGAATCAGTTAACGGCAATTGATTGATGATTCGTGCCTTCGCAGAACAATACCTAGCTGATTGTATGTCGCAATTTATTTCATGTCAATGCATTGAAAATTTTCCTCAAATACTATTCCGGTGGCCTTTTTCGCAATTGACATAGACTCGGCTACAATCGATTATATACATGTTGCACCAGCACCATTATTCCACATCTCATAACTACATCAATATATCTTTGGCACTGCGAGGAAACAACAACAATGACAACACTTGCAAGTATCAAATATCATGCTACATGTTATTTAGTATTGCCTCAGTGGAATTGCACCTTTAGGCATCGTTCGTACAACGTAAACCAAGCGCCAAACGAGCGTTCGCCATAGTATGCAAGTTACCGTCAATTCCAAACGGCAACACCAGCCATGCACCAGCTCGAACAACCTAAACAGCGGCATCATCACTTTTGGCCAAACGTCCCATCTTCACTGAAATAACATATTCAACGTAGACACCACAACACGAATCAGCATAACAGGCAACGGTACGCAACTCGAGAGTGTAGGTATCAAATTCCCTTCGGCTCATTGAGTAGGCATAAATCATAAGTCATGTAAACTGGAAGCGATAATAAAGTTAGTCTTAATCTTACAGTGAACAAGTGTAGTTCTTTTTTTAAAAACGCTCTCCTTTAATTTAAAAACGTAAGTGGCGCAGTCGTGCGGATTGCGGTTTTAGTTAGAAGTTCGCGTGTGTGACCGAATCGACGGCTTATCGATTGTAGTGGCACCCCAAGGACAACTAACAAAACCAAGCGATCAGAACCAGCGAAGGAATATCGCAAAAATTAAGGTAAGCAAAAAGAGACTAGGTATAGTGATTTAATATTTAGTGATTTAATAACGAATAAAAAGGTGATTTTTTTTATAACCGGTACCAAGTGAAAAACTTTATAAAAAGATATTTTAATTTCCTAGAGACTAGGTGTAGTGATTTAATATTTAGTGATTTAATAACGAATAAAAAGGTGAATTTTTATAACCGGTACCAAGTAAAATACTTTTTTAAACAAGGAAATTTTAATTTCCAAAATTAAGCGATTTAGGAATTTCAATCGAGGCCGAGACATGGCAGAGAACCAGCTCGAACTTCTCCAAGCGAGTTTGGAACAACTGGCCAGCCGTCTGGCCGAGAAGGATGAGCAGATCGCTCAATTACAAATCCAAGCAGCGCAAGGTGAGCGAAATGCTCAATCACTTGCCGCCCAACTGGCTGCCAACAGGCAAGCGAACCCCGTGCAGGTGATTCAAGTGCCGGAGCAAAGAACGGAATCGATACTAAAATCGTTACAGACGCCCCAAATTATTCGGGATCTTCCGTGTTTCGACGGAAACCCGTTAAAATTAAACTCATTTTTAAAGGGGATTGATAATATAATCCCTCTGCTGAATGAGGCACAGAATACTAACGTCTATAGAGTGTGGATTCAAGCGATCCGCACAAAAGTAATTGGGGACGCTGACAACGTACTCGAACTATACGGCACCAACCTAACGTGGACCGAGATAAAACAAACCCTAATCACACATTACAGCGACAGGCGTGACGAGGTCTCCCTCACCAGAGACCTCTTCAAATTGAACCAAATCGGAAACGTGGAAGAATTTTACTCCAAGGTATCGCACATCGTTTCACTGCTCACAAATAATCTGAGCATAACAGAACAAAATGCAGCCGTGAAACAAGCAAAGAAAGAATTTTTCCAGGACATAGGGCTAAAAGTTTTCCTCGCTGGCTTAAGAGAGCCGCTAGGACCAATCATTAGAGCCCAATGCCCCACTACAATGAAAGACGCTCTCCGACTTTGTATGGAGGAGCAAAACTATAATTATGTAAAATCATATAAACCAATGCTACCACCGAAACCATTTAATCATCCAAGAGCTCCTATTCCTCCAAACATACCTACCCGGCCAGTGAATCCTTTTAAATTTTCAGCACCATACAATGGTCCTGTGAACGTACCCCGTTTTCCACCGAACCCCAAACCAATCAATTGGCAACCTAATTTCTCTCCAAACCCAATTCAGAGACCCCCAATTTTCAGAAATAATTTCACCCAGCAACCAAATCCTAATTTTCCCCGCAATCAGTTTGGACAAAACCATCAAAATAATTTTCCCAAACCAGTCCCTATGGAGGTGGATCACTCGATCCGAAGTAGGAACGTAAATTACATGAATAGAAACAATAATAACCATTTTAAACCACGCCAGAATTTAAATCCTTTTCACCCAAGTCCCAACTATCATTTCGAACATTGTGAAGAAACATATTTGCCCGATTATGGACATGCTGAAAATGACAATTATGCCTTAGCGAAGGTTGAGGGAAATTACCCAGACTATGACCCCCATAACAACATCTATTCAGAAAATGATCCAAACATTTTCGGAGGAAACATCGAAACCAATGAGACATCTGAGAACACAGAAGGAAATGTAGATGATTTAAATTATCAACCGGATTCAGACAGTTCAAACGGGAGATAACAAATTTTATCCCATATGTAAAATTAAACACGAAAATAGGAGAGATGAAATTTTTGATAGACAGTGGCGCTAACAAAAATTACATCAATCCTGCGAAAATTGCAAATCTAAAAATTTCCAAACTAAATCATTCTTTCGTCAGAAATATCAACGGCACCCATTCCATTAGCGAATCCGTTGAATTTTCTCCCTTCGATGGAAAACCTCCCATCACATTCTTTTTGTTCAAATTTCATCCCTACTTTGACGGACTTATTGGCTATCAAACATTGACTGAACTTGAAGCCGACATAATCACTTCTTCTAACACACTTAAATTTCCAGACTATACCATCCAGATGAGTAGGAAATATCCTAATTCCTACGACATCAACTTGAATGCAAATGAAGAGGTTCCTATAAAACTTCCAATAGACATACAGAACGGTGACTTCTATATTCCAGAACTTTACTCCTTAACAAACGACGTGAATATCCTTCCAGGACTCTATCGATCAACCGATAATAAAGCTACTGTCATGATTAGAAATACTAGCCATTGTCCGGTGAAAGTTAATTCAAACAGACCTATTTTTTCCGAATTAAACAATTTTGACGAAGTCTCACCTCCTGATTCAATGAATAATAACCCTCAAGAACTGCTGAAACAAATCCGCTCAGACCACCTAAACTCAGAAGAACGCCAAAATCTGTTCAAAATAATAAAGAAATACAGCGATATATTTCATCAAGAAGGACTAAACTTGACCTTCACAAGTGCTATTAAACACGAAATTAACACCAAAGATGAAATACCGGTACACTCGAAATCCTATAGATACCCTTATTGCCATAAAGCTGAAGTGCAACAGCAAATAAGCAAAATGCTCGATCAGGGTATTATTCGTCACTCGAGCAGCCCTTGGTCTTCCCCGGTGTGGATTGTCCCCAAGAAAGAGGACGCATCAGGGAAGCGAAAATGGCGTCTAGTGATAGACTATAGAAAATTGAACCAAAAGACTATCGAAGACAAGTACCCTATACCCAATATAAATGAAATATTGGACAAACTGGGACGTTGTCACTATTTCTCTACATTGGACTTAGCTAGTGGGTTTCACCAAATTGAAATTCAAGATCGGGACATACCAAAAACCGCCTTCAGCGTGGAGCATGGGCACTATGAATTCCTTAGGATGCCATTTGGTCTTCGGAATGCTCCATCCACGTTTCAACGCGTGATGGATAATGTCCTTAGAGATTATATTGGCACCATATGCCTTGTGTATATGGATGACATTATAATTTTCTCCACCAGTCTTCAAGAACACATTGAAAGCCTTTGTAAAATTTTCGATAGACTTAAAAGATTTAACATGAAACTTCAGTTGGACAAAAGCGAATTCTTGAAAAAAGAAGTTGCTTTCCTGGGTCATATTGTGACTCCAGAGGGCGTTAAGCCTAATCCCAATAAAATACAAACAATAAAAGAGTGGCCTTTACCTAAGAATGAGAAACAACTCCGTGGGTTCCTCGGCGTGTTAGGATATTATAGGAAGTTCATTAGAGACTTTGCGAAAATCGCAAAGCCCCTAACAAACTGTTTGAGGAAAGGTGAGGAAGTCCATCATTCAGAGGAATTTATTGAAGCTTTTCACAAATGTAAAAATATATTAACAAGTAGCGACATACTGCAATACCCCGACTTTACACGAGACTTCATCTTAACCACAGACGCCTCTAACCACGCGATTGGAGCCGTATTATCCCAAGGCATAATAGGTCGAGACAAACCAGTAGCGTTCGCCTCGAGAACTCTAACCAAATCCGAAGAAAATCTCTCAACGATCGAAAAGGAATTACTAGCCATTTGGTGGGGCTGTAAATACTTTCGACCATATTTATTTGGCCGCAAATTCACACTATACACTGACCACCAGCCCTTGACTTACGGTTTAAATTTGAAAACCCCCAACAGTAAATTGATCCGCTGGAGATTAGATCTTGAAGAATACGACTATGACATTAAATACCGACCAGGCAAACAAAACACTGTTGCCGACTCCCTATCTCGGATTCCCCTAGAGATCAATCTCAACGAAGACACAGATAATAACGAAGACGAAAACGATACCGACGACGCAACCGTTCATTCGGCAGACACGGATGACTCGGAATTCATACCTATGACACTAAAACCACTGAATGCATTTTCAAATCAAATAGTTTTAAAAATTGGACAGACAGACAGTGAAGAAGTCGAAGAGATTTTTCCACGCGTGTTCAGAAAAACGATAACAAAATTACATTTCGGAGTTCCGACCCTTCTAAGAATACTACGTGATTACACAAATCCAAAAAAATTAAATTGCATCAATTGTCCAGAGACCGTCCTACCTTCTCTTCAAATAGTCTACAAAAACTATTTTAGCCGAAATAAAACTTTTAGAATGAGAATATCCCAAATCACCTTAGAAGACGTCACTACCGAAGAACGCCAGAACGAAATCATACGAGGACAACACGATTTCGCCCACAGAGGTATTCAGGAAAATCTTCAGCAAATCTCTCGAACATACTATTTCCCTAGCATGAAAAGAAAAATCAGAACGTACATAAGATTATGCGATCAATGCAATAAAGCCAAATATGATAGAGCACCTTACAAAATCAAACTAGGACAGACCCCCATCCCAAAACGGCCACTAGAGATTATCCATGTGGACATATTCATATCTCAACCGGATATGTTCTTATCCATTGTAGATAAATTCTCTAGGTTCGGAGTTTTAGTAAGTATCAAGTCCAGAACAATACAAGATATAAGAAGAGCCCTTCTGAAGTTCTTTAGCACTCATGGGAAACCTCAACTTATTGTATGCGATAACGAGCCATCCATGAGATCTATTGAGGTTCGAGGACTCCTCGATGACCTAGGCATACAAATATATTTTACACCGACAAATCATAGCGAGACCAACGGAATAGTGGAAAGATTCCACAGTACACTCGCCGAGATTTATCGTTGTAATAGGCATAAGTATGAATCACTATCCAACAAAGAATTATACAGAATTTCTTGCACTTTATATAATGAAACCATACATTCTGCAACTAACATGAAACCCCGAGAAATCTTTTTAGGTATCAAGGACCAAGATGAAAGACCTCTGGACGCCGAAGAAATATTGGCAAAAAGAGATAAATTATATGACGAAGTCGTATTAACACTGACCAAAACACAAAGGAACACACATAAACAACACAACCGGCATCTGGAAGACGAACCAAAATTGGTCCCAGATCAGCAAGTGTTACATAAAGTGCAGGGAATTCGGAATAAAACGAGAAAACGATATTCAACGGTTCAAGTTGTCGAAGACAGATTGAAAAGCTTTATTGACGACTCGAATCGTAGATTACACAAAAATAATATAAAAAGAATAAATAATAACTAATAATATTTTTTCTTTCAGATGGCACTTTGTCTGTTGATCCTTCTTGTTCTGCAAATGCAACTTTATTTTGGACAAATCATTCAAATTCAAGACATTTCAACAAACCCCGGACTATTGACCATACGAATGGAATCAACATTCATCAAAAACGGACATATTCACGTTTATCACGAAGTAGACCTCGACCTATACCAACCTATACTTAACCAACTCAACACCATAATCACCGGATTAGAAACCTTTCCTAACATCAGAGAAATCACAAGAATGTTGCGTAGTAAAATGCATGAAATTACAAACTTATACAGAATCCTTTCCCCTAAGGAGAGACACAGAAGAGATTGAACATCTCAAGGCAGGAAATCGACAGTTAATTAATGAAAACAATTTACAAGCAACAATCAATGAAAAACTACAAAATAGAATAAATAAAATAATCCAATCCATTAATGACCAACAAAGTAAGTTGGTAAAACAAATTATTTCAAATAGACAAGCTATATTAGATCCCAACAATGTAAACCAAAATTTCACGGCCCTCAGCAAAGTAATCAGAGTTTCATTTCACCTAGACCAAATACGAAACCACCTAGACACCGTATTCGAAACCATTCAATTAGCTCGCGTAAATGTGATTTCGAGGAACTTCCTAGAACCGGAGGAATTAAAAGTCATAGTGCATCAGTTAGAAAAACAGAACATTACATTGCTTAATTCAGAACAGGCTTATGAATTTATAAGTATAAAAATAGTCTTTAAGAACAGCAAATTATATTTTGTTATCTCAGTGCCATTTGTTAAAACGGAAATATTTAACGAGTTGCTGCTGGAACCATTACCAATCAACGGAACATCTCTAAAACTACCATCAAGGACAGCAATAGTAGGAAGCCAATCAACTTATCTTCTCAACGGGCGATGCCAACCTGTGGGACAAAATACCATGTGCGATCAGAACAATCTGATAGACGTTTCCAACGACGCATGTTATTCCAAAATCCTACGAGGATTTTCCGGAAAGTGCAGCTTCGTGGATCACGATGCCAATTCAGGCGTCAAGCGGCTAACTGATTTCCATATCGTGCTGAAGGACGTTCAAAAAGTATTCATACAAACGGATTGCAAACTGACAAACAGAACACTATCAGGTAGTTTTCTAATATACTTCTCAAACTGTGCAGTAATCATCAATGGCACAAAGTTTGACAATCGAGAAAGACACAACAAACAAACACCACTGGCAATATCGCTAGATGGTCTACAAATAGAAAAAGGCGCTCTCGAGGAGAATATAACTATAGAAAAACTACAAGAATTAAACATCCGCAACCGTGAACGAATGGATTCAATAGAAGAATCATTTGCAATCCATATCTCAACAAATATCGGAATATTTTCGATAATTATAATTTCTGGAATAGTAATAGCCATAACGAAAATCAACAAACGCACTAGTAACGTATTTAAAATTGGCCAGCATCCATTCCCAGAACCCCGCAGAACATTACCAGAGAAGAAGGAAAATTCAGAGAAACCAACATCCGCTAAAATCGAACCGGGACGGTTCGAACTTCATGAGGGAGCAGTTACCGTCAATTCCAAACGGCAACACCAGCCATGCACCAGCTCGAACAACCTAAACAGCGGCATCATCACTTTTGGCCAAACGTCCCATCTTCACTGAAATAACATATTCAACGTAGACACCACAACACGAATCAGCATAACAGGCAACGGTACGCAACTCGAGAATGTAGGTATCAAATTCCCTTCGGCTCATTGAGTAGGCATAAATCATAAGTCATGTAAACTGGAAGCGATAATAAAGTTAGTCTTAATCTTACAGTGAACAAGTGTAGTTCTTTTTTTAAAAACGCTCTCCTTTAATTTAAAAACGTAAGTTGCATACATAGCCATACATTGGTGGCTTGAAACTACTAGGAATATAAACACTTCTCATCATTTTGCGCTATTCTAAAAAAAAAACGCTTCTGTTTATATTACTGGCCTCGAAAAAGTTACTTTCTCATGCTCGAGGTAAGCGCAGCTGTCACCCTTAGTGGAGGAGGTTTCGCTACTGGCAAGCGAAACCTAATCGCATACAAAATTCCAGAATAACGGTGACTCTACAAGCGAAATAAACTCTTTTTGTTGATATCAACAACCTCGAAAACAGTAGCATTGCTTCATTACGATTAAGATTAGCGCAAATGCAATCGTAGTTGAAGGCAGTTTTGCGACTGGCACGCGAACCCAAATAACTTATAACATTCCAGTACGACATTCAAGATGCTTGGTATTCCCCAATGGATTTTTTGGCGCACAACCTTAATGCCTGCTTCACCATAACGTCAGTTTAATGCATTCATGCAATGTCAAAGGCACCACTGAAGCCCTTATGATGACGAAAAACGAACAATGTTAACTGCTTGGAATTGCCACACAGCTTGTACTCTGCTGTAACACCCATCGATGCGAATTCGCTGATGAGTTTGTCAAGAGCGACCGCCTTCACCACCAGCGGGGGGAGCTTGAATTCGATTGCTGCCTGGGTAATGGCATTTACATTTTCGACCGACGCGCCGAAGTCGCCTATTTCGCTGTCGTTCGATGCGGTGTCACACTGGCGAAGGCTCGGTTCGAGCCCTTTCCACTGCACCAACATGGCGTGCATCATTGGATGACCCTTCGCAGGGCTCGAGCCAGCCTGCCTCTCCTTCTTGCTCATCACACAACACCCGAAGTGTCCAATTTATAACGCGGAAAGAAACGATACGAATAACGTGAAAAAAAAAACGAATTGGAAAAACCACACGACGATATCCAAGTTGAATTACCACTGGTGGGGTCCAATCTTGGATCGAAGCGCAGCGAATGCAAAGTGAACTGGATTGCTCAACAGTCCGATGTCGAATGAAAGTTTGCCTTTTTTTTCTTTTTTTTCATTAAATTCATTTTATTTACAAACATTTAGAACTATCTATTTATATATATTTTCTTTTTACATTGTAAGTGATTTAGCTTGTTTGCTTTTCAACTCTGGTACTGTTAGATTGGAAATTAGTTGTAAGTTAAGCACATCGCATATTTTTTTGTTTTCATCACACTACTGAGTAGTTTTGTTGATTTTAAATATTAATTTGATAACCTACATAAAATTTAATATCCTACTTAACCTAGTCTCATTACCTATAAAGGTGGTTGATAATAGTATGTTCAGAGTGCAAGCAGTCTTCTCGAAACTTATTTAATTGGGTGGCGAATCTACTTTCCAGTGTTTCAACCGCAGCCAGATCATGGACCTCTGATGTTTTTGTCCAGGGAGGAAGGTTGAGTATCATTCTAAGGAGTTTGTTTTGGATTCGCTGGAGCTTAAGCTGATGCGACTGGGCGCAGCTGCTCCAGATCGGCATACCATACTCAATCACCGGATAAATGATTTGTTTGTAGACAGCAAGTTTGTTACTCAGACACAGAGTGGACTTTCTATTTATGAGTGGGTATAATGATCTTATCATTATACCACACTTAGTCACGATTTTATCAATATGTTGTCTGAATAACAGCTTGCTGTCTAAGGTGACACCAAGATAAGTTACCTCGTTTGACCAATCCAAGGCATTGTTTTGTCGTGGGGATTTACAATATGGAAATATAATGGTCTGGGTTTTAGCCGCATTCACGCGAATCTTCCAGGTGTTATAATACTCAGACAGGACATCAAGGCCCCGCTGAAGTTTTGCTGTCAGAGCACGTGTTATTCGTCCCTTATAGACAATGGTCGTATCATCTGCGAACAGAGACAACTGGCTATCACCTGGTAAGGGAGGAATATCTGACGTATATATATTAAATAGCAAAGGACCCAGGATGCTGCCTTGGGGCACCCCTGCAATGATATTCAATTCATCTGAACAAATATTATTCAGCGAGACCCTGAATGTTCTGTCTGAAAGGTAGTTCCTGATTAGTTTAATCAGGAACACTGGAAAATGTCGCTGATGCAGCTTAAAAACCAGACCATCATGCCAGACATTGTCGAATGCCTTTTCGACATCCAACAATGCCATTGCTGTTGTTTTGGCGACTGATTTGTTCCGCCTAATGGTGTTTGTTACCCTAACCAGCTGATGGATTGTCGATCTACCATTCCTGAATCCGAATTGCTCGTCAGGGAAAATATTGTTTCGGATGGCGAAAACCGTGAGCCTTGAGCTAATCAGTTTATCAAAAACCTTGGAGAGAGCAGATAGTAAGCTGATTGGGCGATAGCTCTCAGCTGATGTTGGTATTTTCCCCGGCTTCAGGATAGGTACAACTTTAGCTGACTTCCACCGCGAGGGGAAGTAGCCAAATTGTAAGCATCGATTAAAAATTGATGCGTTATGTTGATACAACCTGGAGCTAATATGCTTTAGCTCCAGGTTGAAGATGTTATCGAAGCTGGGGGCCTTCATATTTTTTGAAGTTTTTATTTTAGCTTCAACCTCCTCAGCAGTTACTCTCTGCTCGTCATCCAAAGTTATTTGAGCCCGATCTACTTCAGCCACGGTTTCCGCGACATCAGCTTCTCGGGGACTAAGCATGGTATGCCCTAGACTATGTGAGGTACAGAAATGATGGCCCAGTGCATTAGCTTTCTCTGCGGGGGTAATAAGGAGATCAGGACCAGGAGAACTGGGAATTAAGGGTGGGATTGGTTTGGGTTTGGTCTTGAGTATTTTGGATAATTTCCAGAAGGGACGGGAATAGGATGGGAGTTGACTAAATTTTTGTGAAAATTTTTTATTTTTGAGGTCCAAGATTCTGGCCTGGATCACTGATTCGCCATCAGCTTCTTTTCCTGGAGGCAAGTTCGCTGGAACTGCCTCCGGAAAATATTCCTTAGTCTTATAAGATATTTAGTAATATCGTCAATTTCGAGAAGACTACTTACACTCGGAACAAGTGGGATGTGCTGCTCTCGTGCTTTGCGTAATGCCTCTTCCACAATACCCAGCGAATTGTCTATGTCTTCTGGGCACTGCAAAGGATGGTTGAATTGCACTTCAGCGTCGGCCGTTCGCTGAAAGCCTGACCAGTTGGCACGATGGTAGTTCCTACGCTGCAGACTCCTAGGAATCACCTGTTCACCTAGAATTAGCACCACCCGATAATGGTCGCTGCTCAGGTCGTGCACCACCATCGGCTGCTGAATGTTCATCATGTTGGTAACGAAGATGTCAAGGATGGATGGAGCTCCAGCGGGGGAAACGTACGTTGCTTCCTCGGGGCTCAGTGAAAGTTTGCCTCAGCGAGATCCACAGTTTATACTCTAGGCAAATATTCCGAAATATGATTCAGAACGGTACATGAAAACGAGAAAAAAAACCTGTTTTTAGTGAGTCAAAATGTTGTCACGTCAAGCTTTTTGCATCAAAAACAATGTGATAAATGAGTAATTTGGCATCAATTTAAAAAATCCTGAAAGTCATGGCATGGTTTAATGAATAGGGGCTTCAGATTCTGGACTGGTCAGCTTGTTTACCAAATCAAAACCCTGTCAGGAACTTATGAGGAGTGATTGGTCGAATAGTAGATACAGCTTACAAACAATAAGAGTGATTTGAAGAGCTGAAACGAGCAGTATCCTCTGCGTAGAACGATATACACACTACATCATGCCACAAATCACTCCGAATAGTTGAACTGATTGAGAACTAAATATGATCTACTCATTAGAAATGTGTCGTAATTCATGTGAAATTGGCGTTAATTTAGTGAAGGAGTGAGAGTTTTTCCATCTGGTTCTATAGTTATGAACACTGACGTTTTTGATTTTTGAATGTTTCGCGCCTGAACACATCAATAAAGTTCAAATGGCCAGTCTTATAATTGAAGATAGTGCAAGACACTGCACAAGTCAGGAAAAATTTCTTTGACGAAGAATCCACGGTCTGAACTGGAATCGAAACCGAAGTCGCGGCATGGTAAGGGTGACGCTAACCACATCAATATCAACAATATAAAAACGAAGTTTTACTCTTCGTGTACTTCTGTTAGGCAGCTAGGCAATATATTCGATGTCACAATTTTCTTCAATTACTGTATCCTATGACCCATCTATCATCACGGAATCTGAGCAAAATTAGATTTGACCTTCCCGGTTTCCGGATCCAAATAAATTCCTGTTCCGGTGATGTTTGGCCCAAACACTCGTGTCATCTCTCATAAATTCAACAATTCGAAGCACGCCCACGTCGCATCCCAATTTAATTTAGACACAGCGCCAAAGTTCTTCTGCGTCAGTACCCGCTCGTACCTAATTCTGGCCTGAAAGCATTATGGATTAAAAATTATTCCAAATGGGATGCAAACTTTCATCTCGCCGGCAGCGTTAGTCTGTTGGGTCTGCTTGAGGGTGGTGTGAGACAGAGGGGCAACACCCAATGACAACTCAAAGCAGCATGAATAAAACATTTCCACCGCTGGGTGGGTGGGTGTGTGCAGGTTCCAGCAAAAGGCGCACGAAGGCGGTTGAGAGGCGGTGGTCTATAGCTGCCTGCCTGCCTGCCTGCCAGAAGGACGACATCTAAATTTCCATATTCTGCGGCTTGCGTGATTTGGAATTCTAAACGTTGCTACAATGTTAGCCTGTTTCGACGCCATTTGTGTATTTTGGTGGCAGAACCGGCAGCATAAATAATGTATTCAAATGCTGATTCGGAATCAGTGCGGAAGAGTATTTAGAAATTGGAAAAGATTTTCTGTGCTCTTTTTCCCTGTTTTTTTTTTGCTGTTGTTATGTGCCATTGTCGTCTGAGTCGGAGTTTGGGTTGAAAATTGGAAAATGCTCGACAGCGCGATGCATATTCATGTTTTTGGATGCCATCCTAAATAACAGCGTTTTGGGCGGAACGGTCGCAATTCGCTCCACGCGCATGCTAATTTAGTCCCCAACTAGAATGGAAAAGTTTCGGGGAAAACAACAAATGGAAAGCCACCGATTAACCAATGTTTCAGCGGGTCATTTCTGTATTGTAGAAAAATATTTCTTTTAGTTTTGTCGAATAATACACAATTCTAAGTCTGTGATTATGAAACATTCGTCGCAGCTTTTATTTCCGAACCGCGATAAATCTTCTCCACAACTCAACACCGTTCCGTGTCGAAAGGTGTGTCCCAATTGAAAAGTTCGAAAATCCTGCGAACCCATCAAGTCCTAATCAATAGTCACTTACGATTCGGGTCGGAACACACCACGAGGGAACGTGCCTTCGGCATTTACTGCCACAGCGGGCTCTGCGCCTCCGTTCTCCGGTTATCGCTGTGTGGATTTATTTTTATGGGGTTATTAATTTTGAGGATTTCGCTCTACATTTCTACCATTCCGGTGTCGGTGTGACCGTTTCGTTCGTTTGGCGTTCAGTTCAGGAGACATCGCCGTCTGGACGACGGATGTGGTGCAAAGTTTTTGCGTCGGGACGGTTTCTTCCTGTCGACAGGATTGCGCCCTCACTTTCGGTCCAACCACCACCCGAAAGTGGATCAGCTGAAAAGCTCAAAAATGTGTGGTTGCTCTGTGGATCATGTGTGCTTAGCGATGTGACTTTGGCGGTAGAGCTTTGCCAGATGTGATTATTTGATCTATACGGATAAGAGGGCCACCTTTTCGGGGTCACAGTCAAGTGAGCGAAGTTTTTCGTTTCGTTTCGAAATTGGTTTCATTTCAATAGTGTACCAACGATGAATTCAACTTCTATCACTGCCGATTAATAGAAAATTAATCACGGAGCACCACTAGTTGAACAGAGCGCTGATAATGGGGCAACTCTAGACGGTTAATCCTCACTAAGCTCAAATTTGACAACGACAGGAGCCGACGGAGAAATAAAGCAGACAAATGAATGTGATAAGAAAACACTGGAAGTGATAACATCCGATTGTGATGATTTTTACTTTCTTATAAGCAAATACTGTGCGGCTTTGATGGATTTGTTTTCTTCCTGAATTGATACTCCTTCATGTGGACCGAACGAAAAGTGTCAACCAGACTGGCCAATGCTTCTGCTTTATCAATTCTATCTCGACTTTTTGGAACTTTCCCTGATATACAGACTAGCACTCATTCTGCCTGTTTTGTTGAAAAATTTTGAGAGATTGTTGAGTAAACATCGTTTGTCAGTGCGCGTAGAGCGGGAATTATTTCTTAAGATTCATTGCACCTCTATTAAATTGCCGAAAGACGTGGTCTTACGTTGATCGCACTTGATTGAAAAATCCCAAAACCAAATGCATTTGGTAGCAGTGTTGTATGGATAGAAAACATTAGAATAAATTCTTTCGCTTGAATGCAATTTTCAATTCCAAGGGGAACTGGCAGATTATTTTTCAGCAACGATTATATCTTTCCGGAATCTTCTCGATGCTGGATGGAAATCAAACGAAAACAGTTCCACGCGTGTATGAGTGTGTGTGGCGGTTGTTCCGATGTCTCAAGCGGAACCGTTTTTCAATGCTGATATTCTCTTGGTCGCCTTCTCAACACTCTCCAGGCTCTTGGTGACATTCCATTCCATTTTTTGAGATGCTTTAAACTTGTAGTTCATTCGCCTCCAGACCTTGGCGAAACTTTGATTTTACACCCCGGTATAGAAATGAAAGACGTAGTCCTACGTCAATAGGTCGTTGCTACAAACAATTATTCTATGGCCGCGGTGACACTGCTTGCGGCTTCTTACGAAAATGTGGCTGCATGAAACGCATACAATCGTGAGAAGTAAACAACCACATTGAATTGTATCGGTGTGGTTACATTGCTTCCCACTTGCTTCGTTCGAAATCACCAGCTTCTACGAACAAAATTGTTGTCACCTCAGCCTAATTCTCTACAGCTGACTGAGGGAAGTTGTTCGGACTTTGTATATCTTGCGAACAACTGAGATCTTATGATCAGTGCTTGGAAATATCTGTTTCACATCAATCTTTTCAGCTGAATTTCAGACCACATTCGATAATTATACCATTGCATTCGGGATACCGAAAATGAACTAACGCCAAAACTCACAATCACAGCAAGCCACTCACAGTTGATTCATTCAGTTTCGTTCATTCTCTTTTTCGTTCTGCTCAAGGCGCCTAGAAGTATATCCTAAGGTGGGTCAACTTGCTAAAACCACTCTTCAGCCATATTGGAAGTCTACTGTGTTTTGTTTGTAAACAAAACACAATACGCTAGTGCCGAAGCTCGCTCCTGATCAGTCTGTCTCTTTCACGCTACAAGCAAATAATTCCCCTTCTGCTTTCTTTCGTACTGTTTTCATATACCGCTCCCCTAACCAACATAGTGACGAAACGGCCTCACCTAGTACCATAGACCCGTCTTGGTTCTGCTCTGCGTTCACGGAATGTGAGCAAAAGGAAATATCCCTAGTTTTGTCATTCATTGATATTAATATACCAGTTCATTCACTATCAGCATCGTTCTCGGACACTGACGAAACGGAGAAATTCGTAGAGGAAGATAACGAAGTACAGAATGCTCACAATAGTGACAAGAAATTAAATTGTTGAAGCATGCAAGGTTTCCGTCTCAGTTAAAATGCTCTCATTTTACATAGTGAATATGCAATTCCAATTCCACTTGCCAGAAATGCTTCAAAAGACTCCAATTCCGATGTAAAAAAAACCGTCCTGACTCAAATTTCGAACATTAAATTTTTGACTCAAATTCCGAACACACGAACATAAAATGGTGGGGTCCAAGACACGTTCGCAATGGGAATATATCGAGCTTCCTTTCGCAAACGGATCAAACTATGCTATAGGATTAGCGGATAAAATTGCCAACATCCAGCTTTGGCTGACGAAGTTTGCATTCGCTACTCGGATCGATTCTGCAGAATGCTTCCTCGCCGTCCAACCCTAAGCAGTCCTTTGCTGTGTGTGTGCGTGCAGATCTTGCTATTTTGTTGGCATTTCCGCTTGCGCCACCGATTTGTGTTGCCATTTCCGAGTAACTTCAAAAATAACTGAATCAGCAAGGCACTGACTCAATGAGAAAATCGGGGTATTGAAAATGAACAGTCTTAACATTATTGACAATTCAATGGCAATGAATAAATGTGAGTGAATTCTCATGGTGCGTGCTTTAAGGAAAGCTCAGATCAAGGCGCCTAGAAGTATATCCTAAGGTGAGGCCGTTTCATTACTAAGTTGGTAAAGGGAGCGGTATATGGAAACAGTACGGAAGAAACCAGTAGGGGAATTATTTGTTTGAAGCGTGAAAGAGACAGACTGATCACGAGCAAGCTTGGGCACAAGCGTATTGTGTTTTGTTTACAAACAAAACACAGTAGACATCTAAGATGGCTGAAGAGTGCTTTTAGCAAGTTGGCCCACCTTAGGATATACTTCTAGGCAGTCTTCCATGTTTCACAAAAAACACTGCGTCCGGAATAAACATGTCCACGCTGCTGTTCACAGTTTTGTGTTTGAGTACAAACATGATTTTTTCGTACCTATGTTAGAAAATGTGACATGTTTGTATTCGTGGTATGTTTGGACATACGATGTTTAATCCCAATGTTTCACATGATGTTCGAACATGGTGTACAGTTTCTCTTGCATTTTCACCCCAAGCACCGGCAGTGCGTAGAGTAGAAGAAGCGAATCGGACACCACACCACCACCATTCAACGCGTGGTGTGTTGGTATGTTGACATGGAAAAAAATGCTTTCCTATCATGCCAATGGTTGATTCGTTTCAAATATTGGGCAAATAAAATAAACCTCTTTATCTGTTCTGAACAAAATAAACGTCGATTGATATCAGATTTTTTTACAATTAATATCATTATTTAGTGCACGCATTTATGTTCATGTAACATTCGCTATTATTAGCTATTTGAACAAGTACTAAAATTGAATTATTCAGCAGTGACATGTTAGGCGTGACGCTAACCACTCGACCACGGGAGCAACAATTTTGGCTGGATCTTTGAATACAAATGGCCAATACTGCTTGTTCGCGACGATCGCGACCCGAGCTATAAAACGAGCGGAGAAGAGGAGAAGAAAGGATGATGCAATCGCATGCACACATAGCATATGTAGTACAGTGTAAGTGCAGCTTTTAGTTTTTTCCTTCATTCAGTTTGTGATAACATTGAGAAATTAATGGTGTGTTTTAGCCGCTGAAATTTCTCTGCTGGTTCTGCTGTGTGCCGCGGAAGGTTGCATCTAAAACTAATTTTTGGGCATTTATTTTTTTGGTCAGCATTTGTACGACGTCGCCCGCTATGCAGTCGGCTCCCCAGACTTTAATTGTCAACATGCACGCAAAAAAAAATAGAAAGCTTCTTTCTATTCAGAGAATGTTTTCTTTGAACGAAACCAAGGATTATTTAATCAGACTTGCAAAATGTTCATTGAACGTTCTATAAACTTTTACTTAGTCGCGGCACACTCTTTACAGATACACGGGCCGAAGGTTGTGCAGTCCACTGATGATTCAACAAGAGCCAAAGGTTGTACCGCTCATGACAACTCTACACGAGCTGATGATTGCGCCGGCTAGTGATCATTCTATCCTGGATTCCTCGAGTCGAAAAAGACGCACCACGCTAGATATGGGGTGCAGACTAGGGGGTCGTTGCTGATTAACGGTCAGCTGCATCCCAATAGGAAGTATCCCATGTCGGGCACACGTAAGGAGCACTGAAGACTGCAACATCCCAATTATGAGAACACTTGTAATATTAACATCGAGCCAACCGCGAGTAATCGTTTACATATTACTAACATAGTTGTAAGCAAACATTGTCAAAATATTGAACTCTCGGCCCCGTTAGGCTGACGCCATATGAGCCTTAATAAAAATATATATTTTGGTGCATGAACTTATAGCCTCTTAGTTCGTGCAATTTTTGAAATGCGAACTAAATTTCAAGTTCGTTTCTGTGAAAAAGTATTCTACGAAGAAATGTTTTGGGATGAATAATTTCTTTCCGTGTATGAAAAAAAAACGAAACGAAAGCAATGAATACTGCGACATCGGGTGATATGTTTGTACATGATGTTCTTGAATTATAAACATCGTGTTTGTTTTCACATGTCTATGTTTGTGTATCATTGTTCGTGTTGGGGATAGACACTCAACACTAGCGAGAATCATGTTCGAATTCAAACAAAAACATGGAATTTTCACATCGCGTGGACATGTGTAAGTGTTTTTCGGAAGACTGCTTCTAGGCGCTTTGGCTCAGATATCTCAGAATGAATATGAATGAACACAGTTGTAAATTTGCTTAGCGTCGAATAAATGACAGCAGCATCGACAAGCAAAATAAACGCGTTACATTGATAAAAATATATTTTAACCCTCCTGTACTCGCGTGCAAAATCATAACACGTATACTCGCGCACGGTGTCGCAGACCGAAAATTAATCTTCTCTGTAATGTTGCCATTGTGTATTTTTCAGGCTTTATTGGCATTTATTTGAAGAAGAGGGTATGATTGAATGAAAAAACTCAAAAAAATATGTTTTTCGTCTTTATTATGTTTTATTAGTCATCTACTCAAAATAGAGTAATTTTTGATACTCCAACACAAATAACGAAGTTCTAATTTTTCACTACTACTAATCAAAAGTAAACAACTGAATATAATTCATGGAAGTATAAAGAGCTATAAAATAACATAAAAACGTATTAATCGATTGTGGTTTCATTGTAGTAAGAGTCAGAACATAGCATAACTACATGCTCGAAACAAACATATTTTTTACATTTCATGCAGTTGTTGCGTGTTTTTCGGGTGTTTTTTTTATAGAAGAGAAGAATGTACCCAGCAAACATTAAATCGCATAACAAGCGTATATATAACATCATATGCCCTAAAATTTGGTTGGCATATAATGCGCCTAACTGGCATATGCATGCAAAAGTGGAGGCCATATACATACATGGCAAATGCTTACCGAATTTGTTTGGATGAATATGCAACTTTGACCGGCTATAATAGCGATTATGTTGGAATTGAATTGCGATCTAATATGAATATATTCATGAATTGTCAAAGCACCAAATACGACTTTTGCCATACTCATATACGATTTATTACAGACACATAAAAAAAACAAATGGCGCAAAATATTTTCGTGAAATGTTTATTATAACCTCACGAATCGCTATTTTTATATATGAGTATTTATGTTCGTAGAAATAATAATTGATTGATTGACTTATGTTGGGAGTGGAATATGAATGTTTAAAATGACACAGATTGATGTTTGGTGAAAACTGCTCTGATGTGGGTTCGAACTCCGGTCGTCTGGATTATCATCCACCAGCTATCTCGCGCGGCTATCTGAAATTTAATTCAACAGCAGTTAAAACTTTCGAGTGCATCAGCATTTCAATGACATTTCAATATGATGTAATATGTTCTTTACTAGGATCTAATATAATTACTGTTTCATGATTTTCTTCAGCATGCAACACGATTTACTACAGTACTGAATCGATTTAAATTATACGCTTATACGACACATAAGCTGCATCAGCGTAATATACGCATATGATGCGGATTAAATATATTTTACGACAATATACATCATAAAATTGATGTTTCTTATACCGAATTGCGACTTAATTTGATAATGGTATATAAAATCGAGTTTTTACATTTTATGCAATTTCAAATATACACGATACATACTTTGATTGATATTATATGCGATTATGATTTATTCGGATTTCTTGTAAGACTTGGCACGTGCAAAATTATACGAATTAATATTTGCTGGGTACCTTCTAGATAATTACCAGATGATGGTTTTGGAATATAAAGTTTGCACATTTCTAATATTCTTTGTCTCTGTTTTCTTGGTAAACTAAGAATTAATGCCTTTTGTAAGATGGGGCATAAAAGGATGATATAAAAGAATTTCTAGGAACTTCCTTTTCTTTTTCTTGTTTTCTTGTCGATATTGTCCATTATAAAAAAATTATCCCCGAAACTGTAACTGTTAAAAAATACTATAAGCTACCAATTAGTTTATAGTTTACTGTTTACAATTCTTCCACAAGTGAAATTCTTTCACAAGTGTGTATATGTATGACCATTATATTTAGCGAATAACTATACGAATGTCAAACCCTTATATTTAGCTTTTGAACGTATGAATCTAACGACGAATATATCGACGAATAGTTTATATATCGATTCGTTCAATCCAGTTACAAAAGGGACTGAATTCAAATAAGAATAGTCGGGTAATGATCTTATGCATTATATTCAATAAATATTCCACGCCACTAACATTAATTTATACATTTCATTCAACAATATTCTAGAATATGAAAAAAGTCACTTGTCCAAAAAAGTTACTCCTATACTCGCGTCGGTGTGTCAGACCGAAAGTGTTAAAAAAGTGGCACACGTCCCATTTTTACCAACACATGCGATACGCTAAACGATGACGAACGACGAATAACGAAGCTAGAGAGAATCGCAAAGTCGTAGTGTTGATGAACGAAATTATTGATTTCTCGGTCTGACAGACCAATGCGCGAGTATAGGAGTGTTAATATTACTTAACATACTCAATATGCTTAAGACACTGCTTATAACTCTCGTCGTGGAATTTTGAGTGTTCTATTGCACTGACTGAGTGAGTGTCTGATTCACTATCGTTGGCTCGTGTCGGTTTTGACGTGGGACTAAATTTAACCGGAGTATATAGGGGTGAAATGAGAACCTAAACACAGAACTTGCAGGAAAATATTAAAGATTCCGATTGCTTAGAACTCGAACATTTTTTAATAGATCGAAAAGATGTTTTGCATCAATTGATAGGAAATATTTCTACGCGTCTATCACAATTAATAAAATGTTATCTTCCATGAGATAAACAATTCATTTATTTATTTATTTGTTTCCAGTCTTCGATGGTATCGCACAGTCTACTCTTTGCTTATACTATTTGTTTGAGTCTACACAAGAGTGCCACCTTAAGCTAATACGCGTTTTTGAATGATCTTTTGTTATATTTTTTCCATTTTTTTTGCTGGTTTGTTCATTTATACTCCTATTTAGATGTAGCTATGCATCCAATTGTTCAAAAGTTATGTTTACTATGAAAATGTTTCATTTACAAAAATGATGTTTTTGGCTTGTATTTCTCCAGTACGGGGCAAGAGTGCCAATCTTATAAAAATATAATTTTTGATGAAAAACGCACTGTGAAATTCACGGTGGTTCCAAAGAACGCATACTCAAGTTCTGGTGGCGTTCACGAAAACCGGCAAGCCAATCTTCTCCGGTCAATTTGGATGTTTTGTCGAAAGAGTGATCTAAATTATTTCACTCTGCGATTTCATACCCTAGGTTCGGGATGTCGTTTGTTGCCAGCCCATAAAATAATTTCTGCATTTTAAGGATGTGACTCACGAGTTACTCCTCCTGTTGTTAAGAAAACACAGTTTTAATACGGCCTAACTTCTGCACATATTTGGTCAATGTTCTTCTGGGCAAACTATATTCCTCCGCAGCTTGTCTCTATGATTTACAGAATGTACGACAACAACCATAGTTTCAATCTGCCACTGGTTTCGGAGCGCGTTCAAATTACTTACTCGTTGATGTCTCTGGCTTTGCAATCATTACATCAAACTGATGCCATTGTATTAAGGTTCTGAACTACACAATTGTCTAGGGAATCATCAAATAAGGCTATCATCGGTTCACCAAGAAAATAATTGTTCAGGAATTTTGTGTGTGATTTGGAGAAGATTGGCTTGCCGGTGCGCATGACAGTAGCAAAACTATCTTCGCCAAGGATGACAGCTAAGCCAATCGAGACCGGAAATATTAATAGAACGGGCTTCTGTTGAGAAGAGCGCAAAGCAGAGATAAGTTTGTGTATATTTAGTTGCTTTAAGCCATCGATATATGGCTTTGTATGCGTATGTGCGTGATTCATAACCTCTATGTACAAATAGCACATCTTCGCAACGCTGAAACCCCATTTGTATCTGCTCCCGTGTGCATTGGCCCTGTCGCGATGCAACAATCACCCAACATTCTGATGCTATGATGGACGATTGTTTGTTGGTGCAAATTATGTAGCCGCGATAGTAAATGAGGGTCTCAAAATGAAAGGGGTGGGGGGTGGTCGATTTCTTTACATCGACTCTCTCCTTTGGTCATAACATAGCTGCAAACTCATTCCCAGCTGTATTTGACAATGTGAAAGATAGGTCAGAACCTCATCTATCGGATTCTGTAGCAAATTTGTGTGTGTTGTGTGTGCGTAGTAGAATGAAGTGCACGTAAAAATATTCCGTCTCGGTACAAACAGTGAAACAAGCTACTTTTCCCAACTGTAAAATCGCCGAATGCTGACCAATTCACCGATTTAGTGTACCAATTCGTGTCGTGTCGTTTCATGCAAATATATACGGTAGTTACCGTGTAAAAGATCATTTTCTTTATTTGTGCAACCGCAGAACGACAATTGTGTGGGGTACAAAGAGACAAAGATTCGAACAGTTATCTAAGTTGTGTGCGCCATCGATACCAACATGACTGAAAAAGATAGTCAAATGCGTCTACGGAGTGACCTAGCACGATCTGGTGGTAGGAGTACTGAAGCGGATATGACTGTAGCAGACCTTGCCAATCTTATGCAATCACAACTAGCCAGTTATCAACGTACAGTGAAGGAAGACTTCAAAAAGCTCGGAGATTCCCTGTCGTCGCTTACAACACAGATGAGCAAATTGCGAAAAGAAATTACTTCGGATATTGAGAAGCTGCGAGATGAGAACAACCGCACATTTGACAAGGAAACATCGCTGGCATTGGATAGATCTGCTCGAATAAACGATCTTGTGGTGAGCGGAGTCCCGTATGTGGACGGAGAAAACCTGTTATCATATTTTCACACATGGTGCAAAACGTTCGGCTATACTGAGACAAATTATCCGCTCGTCGATATCCGTAGACTCTCCAAGGGAATGCTAACGGCTGGAAGCGTGTATACGATCCTGATACAATTTGCCATCACTGTCCAGCGTAACGACTTCTACTCTCGGTATCTTCGCTCACGTTCACTGTCGCTCTCTGATATCGGTTTTTCGGTTGCCAAACGAATATATATCAACGAAAATTTGGGACCCAACGTCAGAAAACTACGATCCAAGGCACTACAACTGAAGAAGGATGGGAGGCTGCGAGGAGTATTTACACGGAATGGTATCCTATTTGTGAAGAGAACTGGCGATGAGAAAGAGATCGTCATATCTACGGACGATGATTTTCATCTATCGTGAAACCCTTCCTAATGAATTATTGTTTATCCTTCTTTCCTTCCCTCTCTTCCATGATTCCCCTCCTGAAAGTCGGTTCGCGTTGCTGCTGTTGCTGCCAAATGATATTCTGCTGCTGTGTGAGATCTGTTGACTGTTCCTGTATACGGCGATCCATATATTTCTTGTTTCTGTTTGTGCCAAAAAAATATGATGTTGATGCTTTTTCTAGGATGTTTGTTATAATGAAGAATGTAGATTTTTACGAAATGCTCTTTTATTATCCTCCTTTGATAGCTAAGTCCTTCTATTTATCCAATGGCTAATAATTCCAATTCTAACACCTCGACAAACTGGTGCAATCCAGGTACTGTGATGAAATCTGCGTTAATTAAAAATAAGCTCTCTGTATGCTGTGTGAATTGTCAAAGTATTTGTGCTCGTGCGCTTTGCAAGATTGAGGAATTGCGTCTGATTGTTAAAATAAGTAATGTTGATATACTGTGTGTTAGTGAAACGTGGTTGAATGAGAATATTGACAATTCTATTATATCCATTGATGGATATAATATTGTTCGACATGACAGAGTAGGTCGTTTGGGAGGTGGTGTATTAATTTACATAAAAAATGGTATAACCTGCAATTTGATCATGAAGTCCAATAATCAATTCAGAGTGACTAATACTGAATTTATCACAATTGAAGTACTTCTGGAAAACGAAAAAATACTACTGACTGCGCTTTACAACCCACCAGAAATAGAATGCAATGAATCACTTGAACATTTGTTATTGACATATGGAAGTTTATACAACTTTATTTATTTCTTTGGTGATTTTAACACTAATCTCTTGGTAAACTCACCGAAGTCGGATAGGTTACGTAACGTGCTATCTACTCATTCGGTACAATGCTTGGGAAGCGAGCCAACGTTTTTTCATAGGAACGGTGCATCACTGTTGGACTTGATTTTGACCAACGATGCTTCTAAAGTTTTGAGATTCAACCAGATAGAAGTTCCTGTGCTGTCCAACCACGATCTTGTATTTGCATCTCTTGATTTTAATCATAATTTATGTCCAAGGACCATTCAGTTCCGTGAATATAATGCCATACAGTTTGACTCATTGATAGATGTTTTTCACTCAGCAGAATGGAGTTATTTTTACAACACATATAACTCCAACCAAAAATTGGAGTTTTTCAATAATTTGTTAACGGATTTACACGATATGTTCGTCCCTATTCGTACAATCTACTCTAAGAAGAAGGTCAATCCTTGGTTCAATTCTACCATAAGTAGAGAAATTGTTAATGGTGATTTGTTATATAAGAGATGGAAACATCTTAAAAACCCCAATGCTCTTCTTGATTTTAAAAGAGCACGAAACAACGTAAATGAGCTCATACGATCTGCCAAACGAAACTATTTTTCAACCAGGCTAAACACGAGTTTGCAAACAAAAGAATTATGGAAAAATGTCAAGAAGCTAGGAATTAAAACACCGGAGACAAAAACTGTCATTAAGTTCACTGCTGATGAAATCAATCACTCTTTTTGCAGAAATTTTACTGATAATCACACAATAATTCATAATTCTAATGAATCAACGTATGTGGAGCGTGCATCTTTTTACTTTGATAGTATCAACCAAGAAGACGTTATTTATGCCATGAATGCAATCAAATCAAATGCTCTTGGGCTAGATATGTTGCCATTAAAATTTTTGAAGGTTATTTATCCGATATTAATTGAACCAATAACGCACCTATTCAACCACATAGTTACTACGAGCGTTTTTCCAGATGCTTGGAAAAAAAACCAAAGTTATACCCATAAAGAAAAAAACCCATTTGAGCTCATTGGACAACTTGAGACCTATCAGTATCCTTTGTGCATTATCAAAGGTGTTCGAAAAAATAATCAAAATTAATATAAGTAATTATATAAAAAGATATGACCTGTTAAGTCCATTTCAGTCCGGCTATCGAGCGAAACACAGTACAAAAACAGCAATGCTCAAAGTATTTGATGATATTGGAGTCGTGATTGACAACGGAAGGCCAGTAGTCCTAGTTCTTTTAGATTTTTCCAAAGCGTTTGACACCGTTTCTCATGAAATACTGTGCCAAAAATTAAAAACGAAATTTACATTTTCAGATCATCCAGTTAACCTAATTAAATCGTATCTGTGTTCAAGATCGCAGGTGGTTTTCAATAATGGAGTTTTTTCGTCATTTCTTTCCATAACATCAGGAGTTCCTCAGGGCTCAATATTAGGACCCATTTTATTCTCCTTATACATAAATGACCTCCCTTGTGTAATTCAAAATTGCGAAATACACCTCTTCGCCGATGATGCGCAAATATATTACAATTGTTTAGGAAAATGTGCAATTAAAATATCTCAGGAAATTAATGAAGACATAGTGAGAATTTATGAATGGGCGTGCAAAAATAAACTAGCACTGAATGCTAATAAAACAAATGCAATTTTTATTGGTGGTTCTTTAAACGATTCACTGAAACCGGTTTTGTTGTTGAACAATGAGATTGTTCAATTCGTCGACAGCGCAGTCAGTTTAGGTATACGTATCGAATCAAACTTCGAATGGGACAATCATGTAATGTCACAATGTGGAAAAATATATGCCTGTTTGCGAACTCTTTCCAGAACTTCTTCATTCTTATCCACTGCTACAAAACTGATGCTATTTAAAAGTTTAATTCTCCCGTATTTTATAGCATGCGATTTTTTACTTGACTCTATTTATGTGGCTACCTTCAATAAATTAAAGGTCGCCTTAAACTCATGTATACGCTACGTTTTTAATTTAAGTCGGTATTCTAGCGTTTCACATCTGCAGCATATACTTATTGGATGTCGATTAATACATTTCAGCAAACTTCGTTGTTGCTTTCTTTTGCATAACATCGCGAGTACAAAACAACCGAATTATTTGCACAGTAAACTTCAAATTATGAGGAGCAATCGTTACAAAAAATACATATTACCGCGGTATCGTACAACCAAGTACGGGAACTCATTTTTTGTTCGAGGTGTCGTACATTGGAATTCATTACCTGTATATCTTTCCAATCAAAAATCATTCTTAGCTTTCAAACGAGGATGTAAAGAGTATTTCAGTTAAGTTAGTATATTTGTGTATTGTAAAGAGCATTTTTTGATAAGAAATTTTTAATATTTTGTATAACTTAAAACTCGTAAATCCAAATTGATAAATGGCACTTTCTACTAGGAACAACTCAATGTAACATAAAAAAGACTTGGTCTTACGTTGCAAAATAAGAATAAATATGAAATGAAATGAATGAAAAACTAAAATTGGATCGTTTTTGCAGTTGAGTTATTAACTAAAGAGAAAGTTGATGAAGAGAAATTGATCAAATCACTTACACCCCTTTCATTCTAAGCCCCTCAAATATAAACACAGAAGGAGGTAGCGGAAGAGAAATACTGTGTATTGTTCTGAAGCTTCAATCAATTATCGTCAACTGGTTCCACAAATCATTTCAGGACGTCCAAACCCTTCTACTTAACGGTTATTTCTAAAATTTCGTGGCATTCTAAAATAATATACGAAATTATCAATAAGCGACTTGAACAAAATAAAAGCGTAGTTCTACGTCAAAAATGTGGACGTGTCTCAGATACAACCTCCTATATTTTTTTGATGGGAAAAACTCCTGAACAATCAATGCAATAGTTGACAAAATGTTATTCCACTTCTGCACAGTTTATCGGTTGTTTAGTGAATTTAAAATAGGCCATAAAAGCACCGCAGACCTCGCTCTGGAAGGCAAAAAAGGCTACGAATCCAAGTTACGTGAGTTAACTGAGGCCGTAGGCATTTCAAGAGAAAAATTTTGAACGACATTTTGCACATGAAAAAGCTATCCGCGCGATGGGTGCCGCGTTTGCCGACCGTCGACCAAAAACAGCGCCGCGTTGATGATTCGGCAACCGGTTTGGCGTTGTTGAAGCGTGATTGAGCTGACTTCTTTCGACGTCTTGTCACAATGGATGAAACGTGAATCCATTACCACACTTCTGAGACCTAAAGTCTGCTTCATTTAATATTGGAACACAAACAATTGCGTGTAGTTCAGTCATTTATTAACGAATTCATAATTTGTTTTTCATACAAATGTAGCATTTTCTTTACTCTTTCATAAAAAAAATTAAAAAAATTATTCATTGCTGTTTCGAAGAAATTCTCGTACTTTTCCCGTAATACGGCACATTAGGCGGCGCACACCCTTTTCGTCCACCGTTTTGGCGATTTGATTCCACCAGTTCTTCATTTGAGTCATGTTCCTAACAAGTTTTCCCTTTGCCTTAAGCCTCCGCTTCTTGATTGCCCAGTATTTCTCTATCGGCCGGAACTGGGGGCAGTTTGGGGGGTTGAGGTCCTTCGGTATTACGCTGACCCCGTTCGTTGCGTACCATTCCATAACCGTTTTGCTGTAATGGCAGCTTGCGAGGTCCGGCCAAAACATTACTGGACGGTCGTGGGCACGAATAAACGGCAGAATCCGTTTCTGTAGGCACTCTTTTTTTGTAGACTTCTGATGTCATTGTCTTGTCAGTGAGAAAGACTTTGGTTTTCTGTCCACAACTGCATATCCCCTGCCAAATCATGTACTTGCGGGCGAATTTATCCGCAAACACGAACTTAAATTTTGCAGGTACATCCCCCCGAGCCGTCGCCAAATAAAATTTTTGACCTGGGATTTGCCTAAAGTCCGCCTTCACGTAGGTCTCATCGTCCATCAGAATACATCCGTCGAACTTGGTCAGCACTTGGTCGTACAGCTTTCGAGCACGGATTCTGGCCACATTGTTCTGCTTCAGCGTCCGATTTGGCTGTTTGCTGGCTCGGAATGACCTTATTCCTTCCCGGAGACGAATTCGTCGCACCGTACTGTGAGCGGCCTGGAACTTATTGGCCAAATCGCGGTCTGAAAGATTTGGATTCCTCTTGACGGCCTTGATGACTTTCCCACGCAGTTTCCGGTCGACAGTTCCACTCCGACGCTTCGAATGCGGCTTCCGAGCCGTCGTCAATGTTTCCTTGTACTGCTTGATAACACACCATACGGTATTTCTGGGCATTTTAGGCTGTTTAGCTAGCTTAGATGCCGACAACAATGGATTTTCAAGAAAACTGTGCACAATTTTATCTCTCCGTTCGGCTTCCATGGCGGTTGTTTACAAAATGCTATCGTTTGGTGTTATGACATAAATACATGGTGAAAGGTAATGAATTTCCCGACACGTGGGTGAAAAAAGTTTCCAAATCCGTCCACTAGGAGCGCCACAATGAGCAAAAGAATTTGTTTCAATATTTTTTAAGCAGCAGACTTTATAGGCAAAGTAGTACTGAGGCATATTTCGAAGACTTGGACATTTCGTACTACAGAAAGGAAATGCACATGTTGGAAACTCGCTATAGCAAGTGTATTGCCCTCGAAGGAAACAATGTTGAGAAATAAATACAGCTTAGCCTAAAAAACGATTGTTTTCATTAAAAATCCTGGGCTTTTCATAGCATATTATCTTTATTCGTTAATTTCTCATGAAGTTACAGCATTACAAAAATTACGTAAAAAATCGCCTTCGCACTCTGTTTCACTATTTTTTGTCGAGTGTATTACAAGAGACGTGATTGGTTTCAAATGGTTTTTTGAAGCAGCATTAAACTGTCCATCCAAGTAAGCAGACCGTTAGCATCACTTATCTGCTCATATTTCAGACTTCAATTTCAAGCCAATTGGTTCAAGTGATATTTTTTTTAGTATATATTTTCCCGGAACCTCAAAATTTGCAGATACAAAATGAGTACCAACAAAGCCAAGCGAAATTCTACAGGTAATAACTCGGAACTGATACAATCCAAGGGTTTTTTTTATGAAAATTTCCTTCGAAATTTTCTGAACAGTAATCAAAACCAAGCAACAAATCGTCTCCAAAATAGACTCTGGCGTAGCAAAAAAATCGTCCCGGCTAGTGCGCCCTTTTACCGGTAATGAAAGTTTCGAGGAGCGCAAGGCAACCGTCATACCTGACAAAACTCGCCCAAAAACCAGTAGTAGCTCTTCTGCACGCTCAAGTTCGCCTAAGCCGGAAAGTAGGCCCCAACAAGAAGTACAGCCGCGCAGTAAAATCCCCGTTTATCTATGGAAATCGCGTCCAGCAGCCACCGCTGCAGGGAAGAAAAACTTGAAAAACAATGTTCCAAATTCCAAAGAAACCGGAGAACACGGCAATTCTCAAAAGAATTTGGCCGCTCAGCATCGAAAGCATCAAGGTTCGAAAAGTATGTTGAGTGGTGATAATACCGCTATCGTCAAGGGTATTCTGAAAGAAATAGCCGAAGTTTGTGTGCAGACTGGACCACCAAAGTCGGAAGCGCAGACCGTCTGCCCTCCGTTTGAGGGATCCGGCAGCATTCCAACGGAAACGCAGACCGTGCTCGAGCAGCGCCAACAGCTTTCCGAAATGCGGGATAAAAATCAACAGCTAGAGATCAAATGCGCTTACCTGCAAGAACGTGTTGTTCGACTGGAGCGAGAGATCCAAGCCAAAGAAGCTGCAGCAAGTGAAAGAGAGAAGGTAGAAAAGTTGGGTCGAGCGAAAGATGAAGCATCAAAAGTTATGATAATTATTTTGCTAATGTTCTGCTTTTCACTGTCACGGTTCGGAAATTCCCAGGAAACCCCAGGAAAAGAAGTCGGCACCATGGAAGGGCAGAAGAATAAAATCGATTGTGAAAAACAGAGGATGATTCACTCTTAACTGTTGAAATACGCTGAGGCAAGCAAGAAGGCTCTTATTACTCGAACAGATGAGTTGTCTAAGCCAGAAGTGAGGAATGAGGTATTGAGCGACTAGCATTTATTTGTATAAAGCTGTATTGATTCACTGAACAGGGTTTGCAAGGAAACACACCTTCCAAAGAGATCTGTTCCATACTTTCGGATATGGTGGATGAGATTCGAAATCAAAATGATCAACTGTTCGACTTATTGTGAGTCGAAAATCAAGTATTATTATTTTTGAAATATTTTCTGTAATGAATATATACATAAAAAAACATGGAGAACACTCCGTTAAAAGATTGGATGATAATAACAGTTATGTTACTATTTTCCAATCAATTTTTGTTATCAAAATTTTTGTAATGGTTTCGGACATCGACGAGTTCACAAATGGTTTGTGTTCAGTCAGACCGGACTAAGTAACAAAATTATGATTTCGAGTAAATAGAACTCTAAGTTTGAAGCTGTGTAATTTTAGTAGCTTCCAATTATTCGCCCTAATTGTTTTTCTACAGCTCTTAGTTACTTTTAAGCAAGGTCGTATAATGATATTATGACAAAAATGAACCTCTTTAAATTCAATCAAGAGGGCTTTACGACTGGTTATGTGTACTTGGTGCACCCTGAATGAACAAAAATATATTATTCGAAGACTTGGTCCACTATGAATGAATTGTGATATGATAAAATCATATCATTTTTGACGCAGGACTACGTCCTTCATTTCTATGCCGGGGTGTAAAATCAAAGTTTCGAAAACGAAAGCGTTATGCCGGAGACCGAGATTTTGAGCGTTAACAGATCCTAAACAACTGAACGAAATGGTATGATACTACATTCGAAAGATAAAATGTCTACACGTTATATACTTGTTACTTTTTGATCCAAAAACTAGTTTCGATAGTCTTAAAATTGCTTCCAAAACAGGCTATCGATATCACCAATCGGTATATAAGCGAGCGCCGCTCGGATATCCACTTAGTTTCTATGGATGCTATACGTTGGACCAAAAATGCCATAAGAGAATCATGGGACTCGGAATGGTTCAGCAGGCATAACACTGCCTTGCGGCGAACCACTAAACCAGTTACATCTAGTTGGCCTGATAATCCCGTTCCACAACATCGTCGAATCCTTTCCCGCCTCCGCATTGGACACACTAACCTAACCCATAGTTTCCTAATCACCAAACAAGATCCCCCCAACTGCATCACCTGCGGTGTAGCCCTATCCATTCCTCACATACTAATAGAGTGCAAAGCCTGCGATCATGAACGTTCGGCCAACGATTTAAACCACAACCTGGAGTTAGTATTTACTTTCCCCACCTTTCGAGAATAAAGTGATCCGATTCATGAAAGAAACCGGCCTGTTCACCAAGATTTAAATTTTCTTACAGAGACGAATGACCTTTGGGTTAAAGTCCCTTCAAAAACAAGAACAGAACATATATCCACTCAGTTATAATTAAACAGCGATTGGAGCATGCTGTCGCTGTTGTGGTGAAGCTAACTTCGTTCATCGTGAAAGCGCTGATGAACGGTGTCACCAAGAGCCTGTTGTGTATCTTAGGCCAGAAGGGAATCCATCAGGAGGAGAGTGAGGCCACTGAGAAGGCGACCAAGAAAGTAACAGCATCGAAAATTGGTTCCGCTTGAGACATCGGAGCAGCCGAAATACGAAATACGTGTATGAGTGTACACGCGCGCAACTTTTTTCGTTTGATGGTTGTCGAGCAATCGCGAGGAACCCGGAAAGATGTTATCGTTGCTGAAACATGATTTGCCAGTTCCCTTTGGAATAGAAAATTACATTCAAGCGAAAGAGTTTATTTTAATGTTTTATATTCATATAATACTGCGATCAAATGCATTTCATACACTACACGCGGGACGCGACAGGACACAACACTTATAGTTCTTACAAACGTAAAGGACGTTCAATTTACCTTTTTTGGTCGACCGGTTTCGGGTTCGATACTGCCCATTTACGGGACGATGTTCAACTGATTACACAAAACAAAAAACAGCTTCGCACTCTTGTCGTACACTTCGGAGAGAAGTAGAATCTGTAGATGTTATTCTTCGTCAAGTTGAACAAAGGCGATATAATTGGAGCTTCAAATTCATTCATCAGCGGCGGCTCAGCAGTGTGAATAAACATGGATTCCCATGCATTTAAATGGGAAGCCTTCCTGACACACTTTCTGAGTTTCGCGTAGTCCCAATCGATTTGATGGTTTTGCCCCGTAGAGTGAACTGGCACACTTGATTCGTTGGGTCTGTTGTTTTCCACGGCGTTCCTGTGTACCCGTACGTACTTTAAATTTTCGCCGGGTTTGACCAATGTACACCGCCGGGAAAGATTTACACGGTATCTCATAGATACCAGACATTTCCTCCGGCGGGATTTTGTCCTTGAGAGAACACAGAAGGTCTTTCAGCGTATGGGCACTCTTGTATGCTGTTTGGAAACCGTGTTGTTTCAGGATCCCTTGAATCGGGTTTGTCATTTTCGGGTAGAATGGAAGGCTGATCCTCTGAATGTCCTCTTTTTGTGTTTGTAGTGTGGTCGCGTTTTGGCGGTGTTTTTTCCGTTCGTGCTTTCTGAGGATCTTATTTACTAACCTTTCAGTGTAACCGTTCAAGGAGGCAGCTTCGTGGATTTTCTTCTTTTCCGCTTCAAATTCTTGTTGACGTAGGATTACGTCTTTCGGGAACATATTGGGGTACATATTGAAAATCGAAAATCAAGCACATCGTGAAAATTGTCCAATTTCAAACGCTTATTGCTATAACAATTTTTTATATTGAAGAAAATAATATATGTCATGAAACTAACTACCGAAGAATTGAAAAATCTCAACCCTTATCCTAACGGAAATACCCACTTCTGATTGGACACATGCGGCGGGTCCCTAACAGAGACACCAAAACCAAGCTGCCTGGGGGAAATCGGCATTGCAAATATATGAAAGTAGGGGTAACTATTGTTCCTACCGAGATGTATTCCCTAACAGAAGCATCCAAACCAAGTTGCCTGTGGGAAATCGGCATTGCAAATACATGAAAGTAGGGGGAACTTTTGTTCCTTCCAAAAAAAAGTCACAGAAGGTTGTGTCCGAGACACGACCGCATAGTTGACGTAGGATTACGTTAGGCTATCTGTCGCATGCTGATTTTGGATGTTTGAAAAAATATATTGTTAAACTCTTTGATAATGATCTGATGGCCCTAAAAAGGGCCGTTTGGTTTGGTTGTTGGGTATTTTTTGTTTTTTGGCAGCGGTAGCTTTTTCGGAGCCGCTGCTGCCTATTTCTGTTTTTATTTTGGTGGTTTTCGTTGACACCATCACGTCGAACTAAACGGCGAATAGAGAGTTTGATACACTGGATATTGTCATGTAGAACCTTGCGATACGCTTCGATCCTCCTTTGCCTTCCTTGCCGCATGAGGTCATGTTGGTTGATGTTGATCTGATGTGACCACACCTAATACACTAAAAACATATATGTTTACCGATCTGAGCGTCGAACAAAATGAGAAATCTGACTGAGCAGCAGCATCAGCAGAAAGAGAGAACATGCCTGAAACTTTGTGCTCATGATGTTTGCTGTTGCCATCAGTACTGGACCGATGCGGGACACAGCTCGATTGTTGATGTTAGGCCTCGATGTTTACCGCCGCTGCTGCTGCTACTGCCACTTAAGTTCGATATGAGACACAGCTCAATTGTTGGCCGCTCAGATTCGATGCTTCGATGTCTTGAAGTTCACTGCTGCACTTTCACGATTCCAAGAAGCGTGTGCTCGCACTTCTGATGGAGAGAGCGTGCCCGAAATGCTCCGCTCGCGATGCTTGCTGCTGCCACTAGTAGTAGTAGTAGTAGTTTGCCGCTGCTTACACTGCCTTAGAAGCTTGATGTGAGGCACAGCTAGCCTATTGACCACACAGCTTCGATGCTCGTCTATATATTAGCCGCGTCCACTGCTGCTGCTCTCCACTGTTGTCCGTTCCACGTCCGTTGTAAAAATGAATAAAATCCACGAACGCTCCATCCTTTTATATCATTTGGTATGTGTGAAGTAGGCGCCTCCTACTCGATTGTCATGCAGCTTGCCGGTGAACGAACGAATCGGGCGCGAAAAAGAAATGACGTCAATTTCGATCAATCAGGCCTAGGTATCTTCTGTTTGGATAGTGGTTGAGATTTTTAATTGTTCGATTGTTAGTTACATGATATATATTATTTTATTCAATGTGAAAAATTATTATGGAGTGCCGACAACGTATGATGCAAACATCTCATCAATCCATCATGAAATGAATGAGCAATAAGCGTTTGAAATTGGACGGGTCGCTCATTTATTTTCTAACGATCATTTATTTTCTAACCGGGAAGCAGTTGACATACTACGCTGCGCTTTTATGTACATGAAAAACCACTTTTAACATGCGGGAGAAAAATCTCATATGAATTGCCAGATTTCAATGTTGCCAAGCGTAGTTATTGATGGTTAATCCTTCCGTTACGAGCGTCGTCTATAGACGACATCCGCGCGACGAGCTGTGTGTACGAGCGTGGTCTTTAGACGACATGAAATTCATACTGCTCTTCGATCACACCAGCGCGATGTGCATACTTTTCGGCGCAGTGCTCCGTACAGGGGTAGCACTTCGGCGGAGCACACTGCCGTAAAGAAAGGGTTAAACCGACGCCGAACCGAATAGCGATGAACGCACCCATATCACGAACTTCGACATTTGATTTGCTATTATGGTGCTACTCGCCCGTGTAGTTCGCGCAAAGGCATCGGCAAAATATTATTTTAGAAAATTCCTTGAGGCATGACCGGAGCCGTTTCGCTATATATATGCATACATATGTCATTCGCCTCCCTTACCGCATCCAGTCAGGTTGGTTGATGGAAAGTATGTTTCTGACGTGATAAGTTTCCTGTTAGTTGCACATGATCAAAGAAAATATAAAAGTAAACAGTATTTTTGATCGTAGTTTTATGTCATTTTTATGATAAGTGGAAAACAATAAATTAAACTCTTTCGTTTCAAAGCAATATCGAAAGTCCTGAAAAGGACTGGAATGGTTAAATGGGTTGTACGGAATCTGCTGCGTGCTAATGTGAGGTTTCAGTCGGATGCAGCAGTTGTTAACTTTTTGGCAACGGTAGTTTTTTCCGAGTCGCTGCTGCTTTTCTTGGCTTTGGTTTCTGTGCGTCGGTTTGCAAGGGTTTCGTTGACATCATCACGGTGAGCTAAAAAAACGGATAGCGGGTTTGATACACTGGATGTTGTCATGTGGAACCTTGCGGTACACTCTTCCTCAACCGGATTCTTTGTCTCCTTTACCTCCATAACCGCATCCAATTGTATTGGTGGATGTGAACAGGAGTACCAGCAATGCACACTAGAAACACATATGTTTATTGATCTGAGCGTCCAACAAGAATGATAAATCTGACTGAGTAGCAGCAGCAGCAGCAGCAGTAGAGAAAAAGAGCATGCCTGAAACTCTCTACTCATGATGTTTGTTGTTGCCAACAGTAGTGGACCGATGCGAAACACAGCTCGATTGTTGAGGTTCAGCCTTGATGTTTACCGCCGCTGCTGCTGCTACTGCCACTTATGTGAGACACAGCTCAATTGTTGGCCGCTCGGATTCAATACTGTACTTTCACGATGCCAAGAAACGTTCTCGCACTTCTGACGGAGAGAGCGTGCCTGAAGCGATCCGCTCGTGATGCTTGCTTCTGCCACTAGTAGTAGACCGGTTTCAACAACCGTTGCTACTGTTTGCCGCTGCTTATGCTGCCATAGAAGCTCGATGTGAGACACAGCTCGCTCAACTTCTATGCTCGTCTATATATTAGCCGCTTTCACTGTTGCTGCTCTCCACTTGTTGTTGTCCGTTCCACGTCCGTTGTAAGAATGAATGAGATCCACGAATGCTCCTTCCTTTTATATCATTTGGTATGTGTGAAGTAGGCGCCTCCTACTCGATTGCCATGCAGCTTGCCGGTGAGAGAACGAATCGGGCGCGAAAAAGAAATGACGTCAATTTCGACCAATCAGGACTGGGTATCTCTGTTTGGATAGGGGTTGAATTTTTTCAATTGTTCGATAGTTAGTTATATGATATATACTATTTTATTCAATGTGAAAAATTGTTATGGAGTGCCGAAATCGTTTGATGCAAAAATCTCATCAATCCATCATGAAATGAATGAGTAACAAGCGTTTGAAATTGGACATGTTTCATGATGCGATCGATTTTCATTTTTTAATTTGTACCCCAATATGTTCCCGAAAGACGTAATCCTACGTCAAAAATGGATGAATCAACTGTGAGTGGCTTGCTATGATCGTGAGGTTTGGCGTTGGTTCATTTTCGGTATCCCGAATGCAATGGTATAATGATCGAATATGGCCGGAAATTCAGCTGAAAAGATTGATGTGATACAGATATTTCCAAGCACTGACAACAACAGCGACAACATGCTCCAATCACTGTTCATTCATAACTGAGTGGGTTTACGAGCAGTGCTCGCTTATATACCGATTGGTGATTTCAATAGCCTGTTTTGAAAGCAATTTTAAGACTATTGAAACAAGTTTTTGGATGAAAAAGTAACAAGTATATGACGCGTAGACATTTTATCTTTCGAATGAAGTGTTTATCATACCATTTAGTTCAGTTGTTTAAGAGCTATTAACGTTCAAAATCTCGGTCTCCGGCGTAACGCTTTCGTTTTCGAAACTTTGGTTTTACACCCCGGTATAGAAATGAAAGACGTAGTCCTACGTCAAAAGTATTGCCTACCAGAGACATCAAAACCAAGCTGCCTGGGGAAATCGACATTGCAAATACATGCTAGTCGGGTGTATTTTGTGTACTGCAAGTAATATGAGTGATACGATTAAGTCTAGCTAATAAAATTCAAATTTGGAACTTTAATGTTGGTTGCTTCTTGAAATTTAATATCAATGACCGATTATGCATTGTGAAAAATTTAGCACAAGTGTAAGTGTAAAATTGTATATGGTAGCAGCTGTGTTAAAAATGATTTGATATGCTCATATGCTTCCCATATGCTGTACATATGATGTTGTTAGTCCAATCAAAATTAACATTGGGTTGAATAAACACTCTGAAAATATAAATTATAAAAGAAAATCACCTTTTCCATTTCAAATTTGTTTTCTCAATATTGATGTACCATGTTTATACTGATGAGAAAAATTGATAATTTTGTTCGGTATTGGTAATTATCTTATATTACATTGGTGAGTTTTTTTTCTTTATTTCATCCATATCTAACACAGGAGGCATTTCGTCTAGGATCACAGAGGGCGGTTTTCATCATATTTCGTTCCACTTCGGTATCTTTTATCTGATTCGCACCATCCAACGACTGTTTACCATCTTTCTGTCATCATCATTCGGTAAACACTGGTGGAGTGAACAATACCCAATAACCAAACAAAACGGTCCTTTTTAGGGTCACCAAATCATTATCAAAGAGTTTAACTATGTAATATATTGAAAATCAACAGATAGCCTAACGGAATCCTACGTCAACTATGCGGTCGTGTCTCGGACACAACCCTCTGTGACTTTTTTTTCCATTGGAATGTGGAAAAGGCGGTGGGCCATTGATCGGAAAGCCGCTTGCTTCTGAGCTCCATAATGGTTGGAGTCGGTCGCGTGTGCACAGAAACCAACTAAGGCAGTGCGGTCGCCGAAGTTGATTGATAATTTTGTGGTGAATTTATCGTCTGTTCAGCTGACAACGGTAGAGTTAGGTTCACTCAATAAGGGGTTGAATTTCGCTGTCCCCCCCAAGTGTGCTCCCGTTGCTGACATCGTTAACAACATCGAAAGTGCCATACAATACAACAACTTTTCTTCGAAGTCTCCTCACGATGTCGAGCGTTGCATTGGAGATATAGTGGAAAAGATGAACAACCAAAAACATTAAAAAAAACTTACAGCACGGAAAGCACGGTACGACAGCTGAAAGCACGCGACGTGATTTATTCTCGCGCGGATGAAGGGAACGCTGTGGTGATCTTAGCGTAAGAACACACTGGACGGCTCTCCCGCGCGGATTTTGCAGTGACAGACCGCCGCGAAGTCTCGATAATGGAATGTGTATGATATAAAACACACAAGGCGGGGCGAGTGTGTACGGTTCCAAAATCACTGTATTACGGTTCCCCATTCGCTGCGGTGGCTCGATGGAAATGATGCGCCGCAACGGTTTTGTTAGAGTATCAGCGTGGAAACACACTAGACGGCTCTACCGCGCGATTTTCGCAATGACAACGGTTTCACTATCTGCCATTATTATATTTTTTATAGACGGATTGATAGACGGTTGATCACAAACGTCTGAAATGTTGCATTTCTCGACAATTTGGATGGAATTCGAGTATCCGCAGCAACATGAACGCAGAGTAGTTTCCACGTATTGGTTCACCTGATAGTACATTTATTATTGCCTTGCTTTATTTACAACTTTCAAAAGCGCATAAACACTAATGCTCTCACAAAACCGTTGCGGCGCATCATCTTCATCGGGCCTCCGCAACGAACGAGGAACCGTACAACAGTGATTTTGGAACCGTACACACTCGCCCCGCCGTATGTGTTTTATCGCATTCACATTTCATTATCGAGGTCCCGCGGCGGTCTGTCTTTGCAAAATCCGCGCGGGAGAGTCGTCCGGTGTGTTCTTACGCTTAGTGTCTATGCGTTTTTTAAAGGTGGAAATAAAGCAAGGCAATAATAAATATACTCTCAGGAGAGCCAATACCTGAACACCACTCTGCGGTTATGTAGCTGCGGATAATCGTATTCCATCCAAATGGTCGAGAAATGCAATATTTTAGACGTTTGTGATCAAGTTCTCTCTCCCTCTTGCTCAGATAAACATCCCCTCTTCCGTTTCGCACCATTCTGTAGAGCCGTCTAGTGTGTTTTCACGCTTAGACAAACAAGATTATGACACCAGAGTTCTGGACATGATCGCCGCCGGTCCGTATGAGGAGTTCAAATTCAAAAATGGTAAGCCGAAAGATCCTCTCAATGCGTTGGTTGAGGAAGCAAACAACACACGACAAAAAGTGACTCGGTTGATGGGGGAAAAGGAAAAACTTGTGAGGAGACTACACGTTCCGAACTCAAAAGTAGCATTGTTGTATTGCCTACCGAAAATTCACAAAAATCCGGTGGCAATGCGACCGATCTCCTCCAACATATGCACTCCGACGGAGAAAATGGCTGCATGTTTGGTGGAAGAAATGAAAAAGTACCCGATAGCCCACGGTACAAGCGTGAAAAATTCCATAGATCTAGTAGAAAAATTGAAAAACTTCGAGATGCGGCGGGGTGAAATACTTGTTTCGTTTGACGTCACTGCGCTGTTGCCAAACGTACCGGTCTCTGAAGCCCTCCGCAGCTTACGTAGACATTTGGAACGCTGCCGAGCACCACCGAACCACATCGAAGCGTACCTCACAGTAGCAGAAACGTGTATGAACCAAAACTTCTTCATGTCCAGAGGAAAGTTTTATGAACATTTGGACTCAGCAAACTTTCACCACTTTTAGCTGAAGTTTTCTTGAGCGATTTCGAGGTAGATCTTCAAAAAGAAAAGCTTTTTCCTCGTGTTTGGTGGCGATACGTGGATGATATTTTCGCTGCCGTAAAAGAGCGCTACTTGCCGCAGATTCTGGATCTGTTGAATTCTCGACATAGATCGATCAAACTCACGGTTGAGAGAGAGTCCGATGGAAAACCTAATGGACCTAATGGTCACAAGAAAAGAGGACAATACTCTAAAATATGGCATCTTCCACGGACCGGTATATCACATCCGACTCCAACCATTATGGAGCACAGAAGCAAGCGGCTTTCCATTCAATGGCCCACTGCCTTTTCAACATTCCAATGGAAAAACAAGCGGAAAAGAAGGAAATCCACGAAGCTGCCTCCTTGAACGGTTACACTGAAAGGTTAGTAAATAAGATCCTCAGAAAGCACGAACGGAAAAAACACCGCCAAAACGCGACCACACTACAAACACAAAAAGAGGACATTCAGAGGATCAGCCTTCCATTCTACCCGAAAATGACAAACCCGATTCAAGGGATCCTGAAACAACACGGTTTCCAAACAGCATACAAGAGTGCCCATACGCTGAAAGACCTTCTGTGTTCTCTCAAGGAAAAAATCCCGCCGGAGGAAATGTCTGGTATCTATGAGATACCGTGTAAATCTTGCCCGGCGGTGTACATTGGTCAAACCCGGCGAAAATTTAAAGTACGTTTGAGGGAACACAGGAACGCCATGGAAAACAACAGACCCAACGAATCAAGTGTGGCAGTTCACTCTACGGGGCAAAACCATCAAATCGATTGGGACAACGCGAAACTCAGAAAGTGTGTCAGGAAGGCTTCCCATTTAAATGCATGGGAATCCATGTTTATTCACACTGCTGAGCCGCCGCTGATGAATGAATTTGAAGCTCCAATTATATCGCCTTTGTTCAACTTGATGAAAAATAACATCTACAGATTCTACTTCTCTCCGAAGTGTACGACAACAGTGCGAAGCTGTTTTTTGTTTTGTGTAATCAGTTGGACATCGTCCCGTAGATGGGCAGTATCGATCCCGAAACCGGTCGACTAAAACAGGTAAATTTAACGTCCTTTTTAGGTTTGTAAGAACTATAAGTGTTGTGTCCTGTCGCGTCCCGCGTGTAGTGTATGTACAGCAGTTCTTACGTTAGCACAATATCAAAAACTGAGTCAAATGCATTTCGTTTTGGATTTTTTCAATCTAGCGCAATTAACAGGAAAGCTTCTGAGGATGATTCTTCCCCATCAGTAGAATATTTTTGTATCCAATATTGGATGCATAAAACATGGTGCTTCCAACGTAACGCTCTCGTTTTCGAAGTCCCCTAAATATTCATTTATTCATTCACTCAGAATGGATTTAGATTGAACTTCAAACAAATGGTCACTAAATCAACGATAGTCCTACGTCAATCTTGCGGTTATACCACAGGTATAACCCACTTCCTGTTTTTAAGAGCCCTTTAGAAAGAAACTCAACTGCATACTCCTCCTTCATCTGTCTCAACTATCTCTCGACGCTCGCCGGCAACGATGTTGCTTCGATGACAACCAAACAAGAAGTGGTGTGATTTCAAACCGTTGATGGCTTATTTATACCAAATATGTTGAAAACGGGCAGAAACGAATTTATTATTTGATTGTTATTAACGTTCTTCTTCTTCTTGACAGGCGTAAGCGTTCCCTGTAGAACTTTTGCCGTCTCAACGTGTGCATTAACTAGCGTCATTTATTAATACTTAGTTGAGATTTCTTAAGCCAAATAACACGCCTTGAATGCATTCCGAGGGGCAAGCTCTTGAATACGCGTGACCACAGTGCAAGTCGAATGAAATTTCTTTGACGAAAAATCCCCCGGCCAGAACGGGAATCGAACCCGAACACCCGGCATGATAATGTGAGACGCTAACCACTCGGCCACGGGTGCACACAACGTTACGGGAAGGTAATCACACAAATCGACAGAACTAATGTATGGAGAAATGGGAATGGTACCAGTTTTCATTAATTGAAACCGTTTAGGGATTAGGGAATTGTAATGTATAGCATAACAGTTCGGCTGAAAAGTTCATAAAGTTGACGTCTAGATGGCGCCTCTTGCAAAAATCTACTTCAGTATCATGGAGCACCATCTTTCAATGGATACGTGTCAAAATTTGACAGCATTCGGTCGATTGGTTCGTGAGTTACAGCAATAAGAGGGAAGCCACTTTTGTTATTGTAAAAAAAAAATTAAAAAAAAACACAAATTAATGAAAACAATGGCAAAATTACATGAAGTGGGGTTCGAATTGCTTCCGCATCCACCGTATTTTCCAAATCTGGCCCTCAGCGACTATTTTCTGTTCGCAGACCTGAAGAGAATGCTCGCTGGCATAAAATTTAAGACCGATGATGAAGTGATTACCGAAACTGAGGCCTACTTTGAGGGAAAACCGAAAGAGTACTATAAAAATGGTATCGAAAAGTTGCAAGATCGCTATAATCGCTGTATCGCCCTCGAAGGCAATTATGTTGAATAATAAAATTGAATTTTGCAAAAAAAAAAGTTTTACTGTGTTGCCTTATAAACTTTCCAGCCGAACTGATATCTTAAAAGATTTCCGATTCTATTGGTATGCAAATCCCTTCCTGAAAGACGTACTTCTACGTCAAAAACTAGTTCCAAGAAAATCGGTTGGATCTAACTAAAGGTTCGTCTCCTATGTTTCAAACTAACCGGGCAATCGATGGAACACGGGTCATCAGATCAAGACGTTTGATCTATACTGATCGATGGTTCATTTGCAACTGACCGATACTGAACATGCTTTGCCCTATTTATATGATTACTTCCATAGTTATTTGAATGCCGTAATTATTGTTTGGGTTGCGTCTGGAATATTCACTATAAACAATTACCCATTGTTTAGCAGGTTCGTTTCCATTCGTTCCTGTCTTTTGACAATTCGCGTGTGCTTGTTTTTGTGTTGTGATTGTTTGTACGTTGCTTTGTTGTGATTCTTGTCTGTGCTGTGGTGAGTATTATGTGTGGTGCAATTAATCAATATTCTATCCAGGTGATATATCCTGATAATCGAGGTCAGTGAGAATGAATATTTTGTATTATCAACATTAACTTATTGATACTGTGCTGTTGATAGGTGCGGATCTAGGTCTGTTTCTGCTGTTGCTGATTTTGTGTAGTGTTTTTGGTATTGAGTGCTGAGTTGTAGTTGTTTTTATAATTGTACAGTTTTTGTTTATATTTCAATGAAGTGTTGAAATTTAAACCCGTGTTTCTTCTCTACGCTGGGCGTGACAGTGGTATTATACTATTTAGCACTAAACGTAACCGACACGCCACCTTTCATCCAAGACAAATATTATTGCGTGTTTTTTAAATGGTGATGCTAGGGTCATCTAGATTTTCAAAAAGTTACCCTAGAAAAAATATTCACCACCTCGAAAAACACCCTATGCAAAATATCAGCTAAATCGGACTTAAGGGAGAGTGACGTAAAGCGGACAAAGTTTGAGTTTTATGAAAACCGAAAAATCACCAAATGTCTTAAAATTGCATAACACCCCAGCAAACATTAAATCGTATAATTTTGCACGTACTAAGTCTTACAAGAAATCAGAATAAATCATGATCGCATATAATATCAATCAAAATATGTATCGTGTATATTTGAAATCGCATAAAATGTAAAAACACGATTTTATATATCATTATCAAATTAAGTCGCAATTCGGTATAATAAACATCAATTTTATGATGTATATTGTCGTAAAATATATTTAATCCGCATCATATGCGTATATTACGCTGATGCAGTTTGTGTGTCGTATAAGCGTATAGTTTAAATCGATTCAGTACTGTAGTAAATCGTGTTGCATGCTGAAGAAAATCATGAAAGAGTAAATCATATTAGATCCTGATAAAGAACATGTTACATCATATTGAAATGTCAATGAAATGCTGATGCACGCGAAAGTTTTCACCGCTGTTGAATTAAATTTCAGATAGCCGCGCGAGATAGCTGGTGGATGATAATCCAGACGACCGGAGTTCGAACCCACATCGGAGCAGTTTTCACCAAACATCAATCTGTGTCATTTTAAACATTCATATTCCACTCCCAACATAAGTCAATCAATCAATTATTATTTATACGAACATAAATACTCATATATAAAAATGGCGATTCGTGAGGTTATAATAAACATTTAACGAAAATATTTTGCGCCATTTGTTTTTTTTTTCTATGTCTGTAATAAATCGTATATGAGTATGGCAAAAGTCGTATTTGGTGCTTTGACAATTCATGAATATATTCATATTAGATCGCAATTCGATTCCAACATAATCGCTATTATAGCCGGTCAAAGTTGCATATTCATCCAAACAAATTCGGTAAGCATTTGCCATGTATGTATATGTCCTCCACTTTTGCATGCATATGCCAGTTAGGCGCATTATATGCCAACCAAATTTTAGGGCATATGATGTTATATATACGCTTGTTATGCGATTTAATGTTTGCTGGGACGTCTAGATTTGCACAGTAACAAAGCAGTAAATGGGATAACAGAAAATCTCGACGATACGTGAAATTATAAGATATTTGGCATCAATTTTTTTCTAAAACCCCGATTTCCAGTAATTTTTCGTTTTTCAAAAAAAAAAAACAAATTTTAACGTCTGCGGCTCTAATAAATGAAGTCCGATTGAGCTTATATTTTGCATTGTGTATTTTAGCGTGTAATTCAACATTTCGTATGAAGTTCCATATGAAAAATCGAGATAGCTATTTTTATTGCCTCGTATTCCGAAAAAAAAAGATCAAGTCACAACTTTTTTTCGGGATGACAGTGAATCTCGACGTTTCATTCAATTTTGAAACATTTGGTATCAATTTTTTTTAGAGGACTCCGATTTCCTTTACTCCCGCCTTGAGTAATTTTTAGAATTTCAAAAAACTTAAACTTTGACCGCTTTGAGCCAATCTCCCAATCTAAGTCCGATTGAACTGATATTTTGCATAGAGTGTTTTTTCGAGGGGGTGAACATTTTTGTGGGGTAACTTTTTGAAATGACCTGAAGATGACCTTTTTCATTGGCATCCTAATGTATATTATGGACAAGCATCACAGTCCCATAACCTCATAACGACATGGAATTGATAAAAATGTTAAAGGTATATTTAAGAGGACACTAATTAGAAGAACAAATTGATTCGAATACATCTACACATTTTGATTAAAATGAAATTCAACCCGTGGTTCACCTTCAGACGTTCGGCAATCGTCCCAAGTTGAATCGTTCGCCGTAATGATAAGCTTCCAAGTAATCGGAATTTCAAATTAATAATTCCATTTTCCATTGCTACCGTAAAGTAAGGGGGAGGGAGAGAAAGACGGCGGAGCCTCGGTTTGGTGGTGTGGCACTGCAGACAGCAAACCATCATCATTTCTATCAGGCTCGGAGAGATGGAAATTTTCCACTTACTAATTTTGCCGAATGTTAGCATAATCTTAATATAATGTGGAATTTTGTCTCCCATAAGACCATAAGATATGAGAGCCAAGCCAAAAAGAAGGGGAGACTTTCTTTGCCTTAGTGCTCTCGGAATGATTGTGTTCGCCGTTGAAGGGTTTGACTCGGGGAGAGTCACAACTTTGCCCACGAAATGTACGAATTGCTTTTACGTATGCTTCTAGCGGAGATTGGCGCCCGGGCGGAGAGACACATATGAAATCAGCACACTAATGACCCGCAGCAGCCGAATTTCCTTACACACAGCGACTTCATCTGGTGTATACACAACAAGCAAACAGAGGAGAGGATTATCTTTTCCAGCGAAAGGATGCCCCGAAGACTTGGAAGACTTACGCAGCAGCACATCCTTTTGTTTCCGCCACGGAGAGCAGAAACATCAGCATATGAATTTTGATCAGAAATCGAAAATCAAGTAAAACGGAAAATTGCGCTAGGATTAGGCGCATTCGAGTTGTGTGATGGAAACGTGCTACCGCGTGGAAGGACGAGGAACGCAGGGTATGTGGAAGGGAGTGAAAAGGTTATATTTATATTTTGCCCTCCAACGTGAATTGAAATGGAGGATTTCCTGTGCCAACCTTGCCGTAATGTGGAAGAGTGGAAAGCTTTGTGGAGAAATTGCTTTCACGTTGACTTGATAGAGAATACAAGAGTGCTTCGAATAGATTACGGGCACCGTGTTTTGCCTAGGGAGGATACAAAGCTTATATCACTAGTATAATATGAAACAGTTCCAATAGATGAAAAAATGTTTGCGTTACATCTCCAAGGTGCTTCTGACACTCGACCGCAACGGTTATGTTTTTAGCGCCATCCTAAAAGAGAACAATAGGAATAGAAGTTTTCTCCTACTACCGAATGCAAAGCTTTTTTCAAAGCTAATTTCGGTCTTAAATAAAGCGTTTCTTACAGCAACAGTTGTCCGGATACCAGGAAAGGAGGAAGCAGCCGAGAAGCCCCCAACGGCCATCCAGGAAGTTGGTTCGGTCGGATTGGCCATTTTGACCGGCAGTTTTCACTGCCCCTTGCGTGTCCCGCTGTTTGCACCCGTCTCATCTACATCGTTTTCCTGCCAGTGACGCGCGATTTTGGCGCAATTTCTGCTCTTCAACCATCAGCAACTCAGGAGGTGTGAAAGGAGGTCATCTTCGCTTCGTCGCTTCGAACCGCTGCGATTGCCCTGCCGTCGGCGGTATCCGGTCCCTTCCCCGCTACCCCACTACCATTAGGTGGTGAATTCGGAGTGGTTCTTCGGTACGATCGGTGAGTCATAAAATCCTTGCATTATCAGGAGTTAGAAAAAATGGGTGGGTTATATCTATGATATAACCGCAAGGTTGACGTGGGACTATCTTAGCTTAGTAACCATTTGTATGTATTGATTGCAGTTTGCATGTATTTGCAATGGCGATTTCCCCAGACACCTTGGTTTAGAAGTCTTTATAGGTAATCAGATTTCAGTCGGAACAAAAATACTCCCGACCTGCATGAATTTGCAATACCAATACCCTCGACTTGCATGTATTAGCAATGCCAATTTTCCCTCGCTCCATGGATTTGAAGTCTGTGGTAGGGAAACACATTTCAGTCGGAACAAAAATGCCCCCGAATTGCATGTATTTGCAATGCTAACTTTCCCACGCTCCTTGGACTTGAAGTCTGCGTTAGGGAAACGCATTTCGGTGGGAACAAAAGCTGCCCCTACTTTCATGTATTTGTAATGTCGATTTCGCCAATGCTGCTTGGTTTTGAAGTCTGTGTTAGGGAACATATTTCGGAGAGAACAAAAGTCCCCCTACTTTCATGTATTTTCAATTCCGATTTCCCCAACGCTGCTTGGTTTTGAAGTTTGTGTTGGGGAAACCGTAAATCGGGCCAATCAAAACGAGGCAGTTAGGGCGTTTAGATAACGCTTAACATTTTACAGTTATTCAATTATTTATCTAATGAAAAATGACATTTATTAATTGCGATAGATACGTAGAAATATTCCCTATCAATTGATGCAAACATCTTTCCGATCCAGTAGAAAATGTTCGAGTTATAAGCATTCGAAATCTTGAATTTTTTCCTGCATGTTCAGTGTTTATGTTTTCATTTTACCCCCCATATATTCCGGTTAGACGTAGTCCCACGTCAAAACAGGACGCCCAGAGGGCATAGGTTAGATAATTTCTAGAACTTATCCCAAAATTTCCATAAGTGATTACTATTTCACAAGTGACATTTATTCAGTGATAGGTTTGCAGCAAGTGTTTTTCAGCCAGTGAATTTATCCGCAAGTGTTTTTTCCGCCAAGTGATTTCGGTGTTAGTTTTTGTAACTGCGTTGGCATTGTCCCCCGCCGTTACTGTCCTCCGCCGTTTTCGTCCCCCGTCGCACGTCGTATATTCTATCTTGGTTTTTGAATATTTTTTCCGCGCCTGGCTGTACTTCGATATAGCCAGGCCCTAATCATGGCTTCCAGCAGTTCCGGCGCCGGAAGGCCAACCAATATTTATAACGGTGTTCCCACCATTCGTACCTCGCCCAGGTGAGCGGACCCTTTTGGTGGCAATTTACAAATCTTATTTTTGAGAGCCACTGAAGGCAATCTTCTTCCATCGAATCCTTTTACTGTTTCCAAATCGATCCAAGGAGTGATCGGTAAGGAATTCAAAGATGCTAAACCTCAATGCGATGATAAAAATCGCCTTCAATATGCACTACATCTACGAGATGAAAAACTCGTTCAATTGCTTCTGGGTACAAAGTCGCTGATCGACGAAACACCCATTGAAATTATTTACCATCCCACCTTGAACCAACGCAAATGCGTTGTGTTCTGTCGTGACGTTATGGTTTTGAACGAAGATGTCCTCCTAACTGATTTAGCCGACCAAAACGTGATCGGTGTTAAAAAATTTTTAAGATTTGACCCAGTCATGAAGGAAAGAGTTTCTACTTCAACCATGATCCTTACCATTAACGGAACAGTTATCCCTGAAGCAATTAACTTCGGATTCCTCCGTGCTCCAACCAGAAATTTCTACCCAAACCCGATGCAATGCTTCGGATGCTTCGCTTTTGGCCACACTTCCAAAAGTGCGCTAAAAAAATTCAACTTTGTCGCAACTGCGGTGTAGCCCACCCTGAACTTAACACAAATACTAATGATAAAGACAAAATTAAACATTTTATTTGCAATGCACCTGCCTCTTGTGTGAACTGCAAGGGAAATCACGCCTCTACCAGTAGGAAGTGCCCAGCATGGATCGCAGAGGATAACATCACCAGAGTCCGAATCGACCAAGGTGTGTCATATAAGGAAGCTAAATCCATTTTTGAGAATAAAAATGGTCCTTCCTTTGCTAGTAAGCTACAAGAAAGACTAGACAAAATTCAGAATACAGGTTGTTCTCCATGCAAATGCAACTGCACTCAGGCTAAACTAACTTCTTCTGTCAAAGCAGTTCCAACTCCGTCCAATAATCCACAGGAATCGGAACTCAGCACCTCCTCGTCAGATTCAGAATCCGACCCAGATATTTCAATGGAAATTAAAACAACCCCCTCCAACAAGAGGAAAAATACCAACAAAAGGTCAACCTCAGATGAATTCAAATCATCAGAAGAGGAAATTTTTCGAGGAAAAGAATCCAATAGGAAGAAATCTAAGAACCAAAAATACAACTCAACCCAACCTTCCAACCCATCCAAACCATCTACTTCCCTCCAACCATCCACTTCCCTCCAACCATCCACTTCATTCCAACCAACCACCGTATCTCAAACTAAAACCTCCAACCAATCCAACCATTCAAACAAACCCATCCCACTTGCCAACAAACCAATTGCCAACGTTTCCAAAAATGACCCTAGACTAAAGAACAAATCCGGCAAATGTACCCATTCCTAATCTCATAACCTTCTCCCATCTTCGAACCCCTATTTACTTACCTCAGCCCACTTACCTTCTTCTCATTTTTAAAATTCACTCCTCTAGCTAGTAACAGCAACCCTTCGTCCTGTAACCAAGCACCCAACCGAAAACTTGCTATTCAATGGAACTTGCGTGGGCTATCCACTTCCATGAACGAAATTAAGCTAATGTTAGCTGAGGAACAACATCTCCCACTAGCACTGGCTTTTCAAAAAGCTAAAAAAATCAATGTATCGCTCTTAGAGCGGGCGTTTAGCGGCAAATTCTCATGGTATTTCAAGGAAGGGCTATCCTCGGGGCTTTGTGGAGCCTGCCTCGCTGTCCTGAGTGACCTTCCTCATACCGTCATCCCCATAGCATCATCATTACAAATATGTGCGATACAACTGAAGGGACCTCTACAGGTAACCCTTACTTCCATTTATATTCCCCCATTGCACAGTAATGACATTGAAACGCAACTTACAGATGCCATCAAACAGTTACCGCACCCATTCGTCCTGATGGGTGACTTTAACGCCTCCCACTCTTCATGGGGAGGAAACAAATGTGACAAAAGAGGTAAAACAATTTTGGGAATCGTCCAAAAGCTAAACCTCATCATACTTAACGATCACCGTCATACCAGGATAGATATCCATCGCGGATCATCATCGGCCATTGACATCACGATTGCTTCCTGGGACCTCGCCCCCAGGTTGAGCTGGATCGTTGATAGTGACCTCAGAGGTAGTGATCATTTCCCCATCCACATCCGAACCCTGTCAAGAAACCCAAACATTCGTTTGCCCAGGAAATGGATATACCAGTCGGCTGACTGGGAAGGCTTCGAATCCACAATGAACAGCTTACTTTCTAAACATGAAAGCTGCTCTGTGGAAGAATTTACCCACGCCATTATTTTAGCGGCTGAACAAAATATCCACCGTACCAGTGGGAAACCCGGCCGAAAGGCTGTCCCATGGTGGAACGATGCAGTTGCACAGGCCATCAAAAGGAGAAAGAAATCCCTCCGTATCCTACGACGCCTTCCTGATGGAAGCGCTTGCAAAATGATTGCCCTAACAAACTTCCAAACGGCTAGAGCTCTAGCTAGGAAGGTAATAACCGAAGCCAAGCAAAACAGTTGGATGGAATTTCTTGATGGCATCAACCCTAATACTTCGACATCTGAACTTTGGAACAAGGTCAACTCACTTAGTGGCAAGAAAGCTTCAAACTGCTATTCCCTCGAGATTAATGGCACCTTCACCGAAGATCCAGGCATCATAGCCGACCATCTTGCCGACCACTTTGCCACTATTTCAGCCACCTCCAACTACACTAACGAATTCAAGGCTATTAAGGCGGAACTTAAAGTTTTTCCTCCTGCTTCGGGACAGGTCCACAAATACAACGATAAGTTCTCTTTGGACGAGTTGTTATGGGCAATAAAAATGTCCAAAAGCAAATCAGCTGGCCCAGACGGAATCGAATATCCGATGATCAAGCATCTACCTCTTCATGCAAAAATTCTACTCCTTCAGATATATAACGAATGTTGGGCTAACAGCTATTTCCCAGATGCATGGAAAACGGGCTTGGTAATACCTATCCCAAAAGTAAAGGAGAGTAAACGGGCCGCGAATAACTTCCGTCCCATAACCCTCCTCAACTGCTTAGGGAAAGTCTTCGAAAGAATGATCAATCGAAGACTTAGGACGGCCCTTGAAGAATGCCAACTATTAGACCCCAGACAGCATGGCTTCCGCCGAGGTAAAGGTACGGGCACCTACTTCAGTCAACTCGATCATTTCCTTCAAGAAACTATCGAAAAGGGCCACCACAGGGAAATTGCTTCACTCGATCTAGCCAAAGCCTACGATACCACATGGCGCCATAACATTATCGATCAACTCCACCGATGGGGTTTTGAAGGCTCCCTCTTCAACATTCTTCGCTGTTTCCTCACCAATCGAAGCTTTCAAGTATACTTCGGAGGAGTACTTTCGGATCACCGTTGCCTAGAAAACGGAGTACCACAAGGTTCGGTTCTATCAGTTTCCCTCTTCCTCGTTGCTATGCAGTCGGTTCTAGAGGTTATCCCTAAAAACACCGAGGTACTGGCCTATGCAGACGATCTACTGCTGATGGCAAGAAATCCTTTCCCAGAAATGACCCGCAGAAGACTGCAGGAAGGAATCTCGGCTGTTAGTAACTGGGCAAATTCCATTGGGTTTAAGTTTTCGGCAGAGAAGTCTAATATAATGCACTGCTGCAAATGTAAAGGTCATAGGAAAAGGTTTAGAACATGTCTAATCAATGGCAGGCCTATTAAGAGAGTCAGCTCAGCCCGAATTCTTGGAGTGCTAGTTGACAGTAAACTATCCTTCGGACAACACCTCAGAAATGCTAGAGCTAGTATGAAGTGCCGCCTGCGGCTGGTGAAAGCTTTAGGTGGCCGATGCCGCTTGAGTTCTCGTAAAACCATCTGCAACATAGGCAAAAGCATTATCTTCTCTAGAATTCGTTATGGCATCGAACTTTTCAGCCGTGCCTCTTGGGCTCACTTGAATCACTTAAAGCCTGTCTACCATAGTGTGATTAGATATGCATCAGGAGCCCTTCAGACCAGCCCAATAAACGCTCTGCTTGTGGAGGCTGGCGTAGTTCCTTTCGAACACTGCCTCACAAATATCCTAGCCATTAAAGCCATCCGGACGTCCGAGAAATACCCGGATCTTCTATCCATTTACTCCAGAGCCAACTTTGGCTGCAAAATATTAGCCAAGTCATCCTTCCGACTATTGCCCCATTAAGCAGAGTTGGTCAACGCCCATGGCACGCACATCCGCCAAAGATAGACTGGTCAATCAAAAATGCTGTTAGGGCTGGGGAAGCCAGCAGCATTGTTACGGCCTGTTTTTATAACCACCTCCATAACAAGTATCACACCCACCTTCACAGATGGGTCTTTTGATGGAAACCTAACAGGGTTTGGAGTTTTTGCTAATAACACGGAGCTAAAATTCCAACTGCCTTCCATATGTTCGGTATACTCCGCCGAAATTGCCGCTCTCCTTGTCGCGACATCACTCTGTGATAACGACAGTAAGGTGGTGATCTTCTCTGATTCCTATAGTGCATTACGGGCGCTACAAAGTGGCGATAGTAAACACCCTTGGATACAAAGCATTGAGGAAAAAATTACAGGGAAGGACATCACTTTCTGCTGGGTCCCAGGGCATTGCGGAATCCAGGGTAATGAACAGGCTGATCGTCTCGCCAAGGAGGGTAGGCTCTCCGAACTATGGACCACCTCCCCCCCAGCAAAAGACACCATCAGATGGGTCAGTCAATCCCTCAGATTGAGCTGGGAGAACAGTTGGTATTTTTCCCGCGACCCCTTCTTAAGAAGGATCAAGAATACTACCCTTCCCTGGAAGGATAGTATTCTCCGATCTACTCAAGTATGTCTGACACGTTAACGTATCGGGCATACGTTTTTAACACACAAATTTATCATGCGTAGATTGGAACCAACACTATGTGAGTCGTGCAATGTAAGACTCACGGTGGAACACATATTAATCACATGTCCTAAATTTAATGCTTCAAGAATAAAGTTTCAGGTTGCAGACACCATAAGGACAGCACTATTGGACGACGCCGTCGAGGAAAAAAGGACCGTCGATTTCCCAAAGGATACAGGTTTATTTGATCAGATCCAATGTCTAATTACTACATTTACCTATACTGATAAAATTTTGTTTGTCTTCTCTTCTACTTTCAGCAAAAGATGAGCAGGTTTTTACGCCCCTTTTAGAAGCGAGCTCCTCAAGCACACTAAAAGGGGCTTTTTCCCTGCTCCAATTGTTTGGTTGTGTTTTTGGCCCCAGGGCCGTGTAGAGTGCGGCGATACGACATACATCCATAGCGGTTACTAGGTCGAGCGAGAATAATGAATTTTGCAATAGTTTTCTTAGTTTTCTTTCCAGTTAAATTTCCCGCCCCCAAGGGCAAGAGACGAATGAACTCTCAGAGTTTAAAGTCTCTTTAATTCAATACCGTTACCGTTACCGTTACATCTGATGTAATCATTCGTGTTGACCTGCAGCCCGATTATTACTTTTGATAACTTTTTGCTCAATCATTTCATGATGAATAGATGAGATTTTTGTATCAATCGATCTGAGCACTCCATAATAATACATCACAATTAATAAAAAAATATATTAAATGAAACTAACCATCGAACAAATGAAAACACTCCAAACAGAAATACCTCGTTCTGATTGGTCGAAATTGAAGGGACAAGCTCCCTCTTGTACTCACAATTATTGCTCTGTGTTTTCTGATAGATTTACGAGAGTTTTGCATCAATCATTTTTGGCACTCCATAACAATTGATTAAAGTAAAAATGAATAAAATTACATGTTTTATGAAACTTCAGACAACTTTTGAAAACCATGGTGTCTGGAGAAATTTGTATTGCAAATACACCCAGGTTTTTTTACGCGTTTTTTTGCGCGGTTTTTTACGAGGTTTTTTTACGCGGATTTTCCAATTAACGCGGTTTTTTTTACGCAGTAAAAAAAAGACCAGTGCAATATCACCCTCAGAGTATTTTACGGTAATTGGTGCTTGTTACGGAGCTTAGCGCTTATGAAGGAAATAAGTGCCGCACTTCATCACGATTCTTACGTGGATTTTAGGTGTTGAGTCCCGGGGAGTTCTCCGGGCGGTACAACGGGACGGGGTTTTTACGGGTAGCGATTCGTCAATGTCTTTCCGTGTCTACTTAGCTCTGGACGGTTCAACAGTGGTTCTGCACGTGCATCGGCAATCGAGTTTACAAATCACAAGGGAATCTTCTAGCAACAGCAGATGACATCTTTCGTGAGGAAAACCGAACTATAGCTACCAGTAACCAACGAATTTGCAGGAAAAATCTACGGGTTTTCGGAAGCGAGCAACACTTAACTTTTTACTTCCGTTCTACGTAGTATTTGATATCTATCATTAGGAGACATGGTTTTTTTGACGTAGAACTACGTCTTTCATTAAGGGTGCCAAATCAGAAAACAGGTCACGTTTTTATGAAATAAAGCTAACGTTAATACCTATTTTTGCCGCGAACGAATTTTGAGCTTGAGCTTGAGCTTGGGTAGACTGTACAATCCGTAGTTGTTCTCCGTGATTGAACTGAACCAACCAAATTGCACAAAGAACACACAGAATGACGCTTGAGACTAGCAAATCATTCTCGTTGTGCAATTTTCGGTAATTCGAGCTTTAAATGGTCAATAACGACGCCGGCCACATCCTTACAGTCACCAGGGGAAGGGAAGGAATGTTAGTATGATATTCGCCGCCCGAAGGCCAGAAGGGTCGCCTCTATAGCGTGGTTTCCTAGCGTTTATCATGGAAGGGATATTTGTTAGTGGGAATTGTTAAGAAAAATCAGGATTCACTGCGGTAAGTGATGTGATTTTAAAAACGTGAACTCTCAACTATTCGGCGAAAGGAGATTAGAAGAAAATATACATTGTTATCGGACCGGTCATGCATTTCGTTATTCATTGCTCGTAGTACATAGATATGTTTCCTGACCTGAGAAGGCCATAACTCAAAAAACTCTAAAGTACTGGAGAGTTAAAGTATTGAATAATTGAAGAATGAATAATTAAACAATTAAAGAATTAAAGAAGGAAGAATTACAAAATTACAACGTACATTACAATGATGTCACATGTCTACACACAAACTACCTGTCATGTTCAATTTATTTAATTTTTCAATTTTCTCCAAATGATTATTTAGATATTTAGAAATTTAGAAGTGCGTACACAATGCAGCAAAGCAGCATTTGAACAATTTTTTTTTGAATTTTTAGATTTCAAATTTTTAGATTATTGATTATTAAATTAATTTTTTAGATTTTTAGAGTTTTTTAAAAAATTAATAAATCTTTAGATTTTTTAGATATTTAGATTTTTATATTTTTATATTTTTTTAGATTTTCAGATTTCTTGATTTAAAGCTTTGTAAATATTTAAATTTTTGGATTTTCAGATTTTTATTCTTTAAGATTTTTTGGGTTTTTAAATTTTTAGATTTTTGTATTTTTTTTCTGAGAAGGAAAACCTACAAAGTTCATTGCTTTGGCTTCGTTTTCATCTATTATTTATGACACGTAGTTTTCATCGAACCCAATCGCGACGTAGGAGAGATATGTTTAGGAAACCTGAGAAGGTAACCGAGAGAACCCCAGACCGAAAATTTATATCGCTGATCACCGCGAGTTTTCTTTATTGAACTCTAGTTGCGATGGCGGAAAGTTATATTTGGGAAACCTGAGAAGGTAACCGAGAGAACTCCCCCCAAATGATTCGTACTGGCGATATATTTTGTTAGCGATGGCTGGACGGAATTGATGAATTATTATTAAAGAAATGAAGAATTAAAGTATTCAAGTTTGAAGAGGTCATGAGGAAATGATAAACACATTCAAGAAAAAACAATATTTACGGAATTAAGAAATTAAACTGGAGAATTGAAGAAATAAAAGATTAAACAATTATGCAACGAAAGAATTTATATAATGTATGTATACGAAAGAAATAAAACTTAGCTGACGCCACTGCGTGCTCGTGAATTATTCCTTTGGTTTCCGATTCTGTAACGTTCTCTTCTTTTCCACCTTCTCTGTCCACAGTTCCTCGCGGATTGTGTATCACTTTGTGATTCGCTGCGTACAAACAGGTTCTCCATCCCTGTCAATGATTCTTGCGGTGTGATACAGTCACAACCAGGACCTGACAATTTCACTTTAATTAGCACATCGTCACTCAATAATGTGTCTATCGCTTCTCAGAACAGAACCAGAACCATGCAGGCTAAAAATATATCTATTCTCTTTTCACGCACAATAAGAAAAATATCTCGTCTCTTTCGTACATATTCCTTTCATTTCACGTTGATTCCTTTCATTCTGCAAACAAAAGCGACGTTAGAAATCGTCACTTGGAAATTAATTTGAAGCATCCATGTATTCTGGCAGTTTGTATAGAAATGAATGTTTCCTTGTTGCATTCGAAACTTATTCACTGAAACTAATGAAAACGGTGCAGTGAGGGTTGTGTAGTATGCCTACAGGAGTAATTATTTACCGGCGCTAGTAGTCAGTGTGAAATTAGTGATGAAACGGATAGTAGTTTGGTCGGATACTGGATACCGGTCAGCTTCGAGTCCGGATAGCCGAGTATCCGACAGCCCGATGTTTGTGTTTGTGCACGTGTATTTGTATGGGTGTTTGTGTATGTTCGCGCGTTTTTTGGGTGTTCGTGTGCGTGCGTTTGGGCCTGTTTTTTTTTGCTTGCATGCAGGTGTGCGCTTTTTTATGCGCGGGCATGTGTAGGCGTGTTTGCGCGCATTTGTGCGTGTTTGTGTGCGCGTGAGTACGTGCGTTTGCGCGTGTTTTTTTCTTGCTTGTGTGCAGGTGTGCGCGTTTTTTTGTGCATGGGCATGTGTGGGTGTGTGTGCGTACGTGTGCACGTATTTGTGCGTATTTGTGTGCGTGTGTGAACGTGTGTGCTTGATTCTTTCCGTGCGTGCGTCTGTGAGTGTGCACGTTTGTGCGCACCTGTGCGTCCATTTGTATGTTTGTGTGCGCTCGCGTTTTTGTGCACATGTTTGAGCATGTTTGCGCGTGTGTGTGCACCCAATGGTATGTGCGTGCGCGTGCTTCCAGCGTTGTGTATGCGTTTGTGCGTGCGCTTCCAATTCTGCGTGGGCACGCTGAAAGCGCAGCCCTAGTCGAAAATCGCGTAATTTCGAGCAAATCGTGTAAAAAAATCGCGTAATTTCAAGCAAATCGCATAAAAAAATCGCGTAATTTTGAGCGAATAGCGTAAAAAATATCACGCAAAAAACGCATAAAAAAGAATCCAGCGTACTTGCAAATAACATGCTTCTTCGTAACATGGAATACATGTTTGATACAGGAAATATAATAAAATGAAGACAGCTCAAATCGGACTATTCTTTTCACCCTTAGAGAGGGTGAAAAACTCGAGAAAGGAATAGTCCGATCTGTGCCGTCTTTCATTTTATTACATTTTCTGTAACAATCATGTATTCCAAATAACAGAGAAACATGTTATTTACAAGTGATTGGAGAATTTTGAACACGGTCCGCGACGATTCATTTTGGTAAAATAAAACTTACGTTTGAAAGCAGCAAGCATCCTCTAACATGCGAAATGAAAATAAATATAACCCGTTCAAGCAGTTTTAATCGTCAGTGAAAGCTTCTGCTTTTATACTTGTAAGAGAACGAAAGAGGAAAAGAACGAAACAAAAGAATCAATGTTACTGTATGCGTAGAGAATATTTCGTTTCCACTTCACCCCGATACACTGAAATTAATCCACCGAAAATGACTGTAGTGGAAGTGAGAGTTGTATGAATAAAATTCAATCACATTTATTAGCTTCGAAAATAACTAGCCCTGGTCACAACGACATTATAACTTCATACTCGATACCAAAAAAACGAACACTCATACGTTCTCATGCCCTATCTTCTGTATTCCAAAATATGCATACACGTATACAAAATAAACACGCGATGAAAAAAGACGGGTGGGTAATGTCGGGGACATAACCGGAGTGACGTAGGACTATACAAAGGGGACAGCTTTTGTTAAATATATATTTTAAATACATTGTTTTATTTTAAATACGTGAATACCTACCTATCTACCTGAAAAATGGATTAGTTTACTGTTTACTCTTTATGAATATGTTGATGGTTCTGAAAAGAACCTTTGGTGTTGTGTTTTTGTTATCACTCGATATTCCCATCTTGTTCGGTTAAACCTTCCTGTTTAGCTATTGCGTTTGCCACTCGCCACAGCTTTCACAGTTGGAAAATTTCTTCCCATCCAGCTTGTGACATGTTGTTCAGTAAATTACATTTAATGCGACGTGCCGGAGAAACACTTTGCCACTCACTGAAACTAATTGTTGCCTTGATGAGCGCCGTACCGAAGCTGCTCTGTTCTTGATGCGGGTTTTCTGATTGTCGTGAGCTAAGATAAGATCAGACAATAGGGGGTCTTTTACGGACAAAATTTCTGTCAGATACGGACCAAATTTCTGTCAGTAGTTCTGATTTCTGATTGGTCGATTTCGATAAATTTTGTAAACAAAGTCGATTTTTCCAGTGTTGCCAATAAAAATAAATTACGTTGGGTTTGTATTGAATTTAGAAAAAAAATGAATTTAATTGATATTACGATACTTAGTTTAGAGGAAATGTGAAGGAATTGTATACACGTTTTACCTAATTATTTTGTTACTATATTTTGATTGAATTGAAAAATTTATATATATATATATATATATATATATATATATATATATATATATATATATATATATATATACATATATATACATCCATTTCATGTCAAACCGATATAGTGCTCCTCAGATTTCCATGAAAAGTGGTAGTTTCTTTCTTTATTGCAAAATATTAGACCCGTATTTTTTATTTTTTCGTTAGGGTGACCTTTTCTTATTTTAGGGTGGTCCGAAAAATCATTTTTTTCAACTTTTTCCTAAAAGTGCCTTTTTTAAAAATTCATAACTTTTGAATCACTGAACCGATTTAGATGATCGATATATCAAATTGAAGCCAATTAATCTTTTTTGGAAAAATATTAGGCTTGCCAAGAAATCGAATTTTGTTTTCGTAACTATTGATTGTAGTTGTTTTTTGTTATTTTTATGTTTTTTGTTTTTATGTTTTTATATTTTATGTTTTTTCTTGAAAGCTGAGGATTTATTACATAACATATCTCGATATCAGATAGACTTTTTTGTGTTTTTGAGTTACTTTTCAAAGTTAACCGGTCGTCCGTAAAATTATTTTTCCACTCTTATCCAAAAATAATTTTTTGCAAAAATTTATTACATTTGAACTACTGAACTGATTGAGATGATCGACATATTAAATTGAAGCCAATAAGCCAATCTTTTTTGAAAAAATATCACACTTACCGGAAAGATAGGATTCTAGTCGCATAGGTCTAGTCTAGTCACATAAGAATATTGAACGAAGACTTAAAACATGTTAAATTTACAAAATAATGACTCTAAAACGAAAAAAACACCTCGCTAGAACCCTCTTTCCAAGTTCAATACTTTTTTCAATATTTTTTCTATTAAAAATCTACCTCATTGGCTTCAATTAGATTTATTGATCATCTGAATCGGTTCAGAGGTTCAAAAGTTATGATTTTTTGAAAAAGTCATTTTTGGGAAAAAGTGGAAAAAATGAGTTTTCGGACAACACTAAAATGGAAATGGACATAAGTTTAGTTTAATAATAATCTATTTGGTTTCTGATACTAATATATTTTATTTCTACCATGCCATGCTCCTGCTATCAAATTTTCGTTTCCTTGTTTTTTTTGTTTTCTCCGCTTTTTAAACGAAAAGATATAAATTTTTTTATAATGTCATTCCTTGTTTTTTCACAATGGAATAAAGTGGATGGCAAAACATACATTTCTCCTGCCATTTTCTTCGGCAAATCAGCTTCGTTAGGTTCCAAATGCGATTTCATATTTCGGAATAGAATTTCCATTGCTAAGAATAAATTAAAAGTCTCATCATTCACTATGCAGATGGGAGAGTTAGAAGCTGTAGCTCGCAAATATGAAAAAAGAGACGGTTGATACAATCTAGGTTGTGTTTTGCTGACTACCAATCTCTTGTTACACTGCTGACATGTTCTTTCCCGCTGAATAATTTTTTTGATGATGAAACCAGCTATATAGAACAACGAATTTTGTTCTGTTCTGTCGAGAAAAGTTTTCGCTTCATCGACGGTGTACTCATAGTCGAATTCAATATTCATATCATCCACTTTATCACTAGAATTAGATGAAGCTGAAATTCGATATGATGTCGATGCTGCTTCATTGTCCATCAATTTCTGGGCTGAACATTCTTCACGCCGCTTTGATAGCAAATCTATCAATCCAATAAGATGTTGTTGTGTATCGGCTCTATACGAAGCATTCGGTACTACGGTCATGTATTGCGAAAGAGTCACAATTTTCAAGTTATTGCTGAATTGCAATGGAGTTGGGCGTCGTTGCTTTGCACGAATCAATGAGAAAAGACTCTCCAGACAATCTTGGACGAACCGCGATGTAAATATTTGTGGGTGTCCTTCATGCAAAAGCCGATCTGTCAACCTCACAATTGCATTCGTGGAAACGATTACACTTGTTTGCCATGGTTTCCAATGTCCGTGTCCTACTTGGAGATCATACATTAACCGCACCATGGTCTTCAGATGAGCGATATCCTCGTCATATTTCATAGGATCATTCAAACAAAATACTTTTTCTTCTGCCCTATTATTGATAAGCTCGAACCATCGAGCAAAGTCTTCTATGAAGCATGCGGTAGTAAGAAGCTCCGGTAATTCTCGTATTTCCGCATGAAACTTCAATGCTGCAGCCACCGTCCTGTTGCAATATTTTGTTGCGTTGCATACTTTCATTTTATCTATTGAAGATGTTCTGTTGTCAAAGCACACATCCGAGGCCGTTAGTCTGTGACAAAGCCGCAAAGTGTTGTTTATTTCGGAGTTCACGATTGTGGTTAAATGGTCTCGATGAACAATATTGGATGTTAGCTTTTTTTCACGAACATACCAATCCGGAACTTTCAGGTAGACATTGTTCAACCAGCCATGTACTGTATTTTTAAATACGTGTACGGGATCGGGTATGATCTCTAGCATTCTGTTCTCAGCGTTTGGATGAGGTATCGCAGCATTTAATGTCTCATTTTTGCGACGAATATCGATCCCCAAATCCTTCCACATGCGCTGGTTTTCGGACCCGGAATCTGTTGTTATAAAATGGACACGCAAACTGATTCCCTCTGCTCTTGAAACTGCAGACAATACAGCATTCTTCAAAAACTCTTTTTGTATAGAGTTGCCGGTGTACTCGAAAGCAACCACCTGTTTCCAGCGCGCTGCGATTCCAACTAGCATGAATACCAAAGCTTTACAGGCTAAAGTTTGGGACATAGGAAGCGTTGTTGTTCCAACAAACTGCTTCGTATTTTGGCAAAACTCATTTGCCTCGTCTATGCTCATTTCGTCTAGAACCAATCCGCAGTCCTTTTCTTCAACCGACATTGTGGAGACTTTATGTTGTAGCAGCTCGAATATATCTTCAAGAATACCTACAAAATATCATTTCATATATTAACATGCGATGAGACATATGATTATAATTACATACCAGGACTGAAACGAACTCCTTCAATTTGGCGTAGTAGAGTCCTCGTGGATGGGAACGGGAAGCCTTTTTGAATAAGCTTGTCGTATCCACCTTGACATGCAAACCGAATTTGTAAATTTTCCGTAATCGTTTCATTGGACCAACGTTTCACTTTTTTAACCTCTCCTGTTAATAGCTTAATTTGATCTTCTCTGAAAAGCTTCTTCAAGGGTTGTTTTCCACGAATTCTCGAGGTCAGATATCCGCATTTTTTCTTCCATTGTTTTACAATTCTATTAACGGTTACATCAATATAAAATATTAGAAAATAACATATTTTTTGACACACTACCTTTTCAGCTTGGAAATTTGATGTTTCAAACGAAATATTTCTTCCTGTAGTTGTTTATCTCCTTCATATACGTCAACCAAATCATAATTGTTCTCAATACTTTGTATCTCTTCCCATTCCTCATTCGCGGATGCAGCTAAGGTCGGAATTTTCGTAACTCCATTTTCATTGTATTTCCCATCAACAAAATGAGCCTGTATATATACTAGTATTAGGATATGTTTTAGAATTAGTTTTTAATACTTACGCTACATATTCTTGTGCTTGATTTGATTTCAAAGAATGGAACTTCTAATTCACTGTTCACGCAAAATCGAATCCATTCTTTCCGAATATTTTTGTCTTGAGGGAACCGATAAAATTTATACTCAGGATGAGTATCCGTCCTTCGCTCACAATTTAAGGCTTTACACTTCATTTTTATTTTTGAATTACGTTTTGTATGAATAAAATGGCTTCCTAACGTTGTTTTGGTTGTATTCCTGCTCATATAATAAGATAGAATGTTTTGGTTCAGACAATGAGAATCTGCATAACGCTGTAACGGTTGTCAGATTAGATTTATTTGCTAAAAAAAAAATCCCAAATTTGTTTTGGAAACGATTATATTATAGATATGGGTATTTAAAAGACTTATTTTATCCTTTTAAAGCATATTTTTGAGATTGTCTATTTGAAAATATGCAATAATCATTGAATTCGCACCAACCAAATGTTACGATTCATTAAAATAGAAATTTGAAAAATCCGATATTTTATAATATTTGGCAGTTCTGGCATCTTCATGTCATGGCTTCGTTTTTGGACGACGAAGAAGAGTAAGAAGCCAGTTGTCTGGTCTTGTCTTAGGTCGTGAGCAGCTTTGCAAGCCAACTCGAGCACTCCGACGGCCGAAACTCTATAATCGCTGTTAGGTATACTGGTGCTCCGGCACCAATCCGTTCGGCCTGCACGGTTCGAGTGAGACTTTGCCTTTCCCTTAACTTGTCCTCCTTTGTTACGTCCACGATGCCGATGCCGTACAACCACACGGGTTTGCGGTTTGAAAGAAAATAAGATATTTTTTTGGCGAATATACTCTTTTTTGGCGATATACTCTAGCGGTACACACTCACAGAATAGAGACAAATCGGCAGACTCAGCCAGAGGGGCGAGTCCAACGAGACGAACGAATGAGCGTTAAAAGGGAGCGATGGCAAAAAAATACATTCATTACGATTTGTTCGCTCGTTGGATTCACATGCAGGCTAAAAAGGGTCCTTTTCAGGATCACAAAATTATCTTCAATCTAAAGAGTTTATTGTTTTGTTATCACTCGATATCCCCATCTTGTTCGGCTAAACCTTTCTGTTTAGCGATTGCATTTGCCACTCGCCACAGCTTTCACAGTTGGAAAATTTCTTCCCATCCAGCTTGTGACATATTTTACAGTAAATTACATTCAATGCGAAGCGCCACTCAGTGTCGCATTGGAGGCGATTTCAACCTGTAATTGAACATTTACGATGACAGTGGTACAGTGTCGACTTTCAATGTGGGGTCATAATTTGGATCTCTATGTTTACAAAAATGTCCAACTAAATAAGTCGCATTACATGTCCGTCCAATTAGCTAAATGTCGAACTATTTGTAAATTAATGTACTTTCAATCTGGAAACAATTTAAGAATTAGTGAAAATTGAATAATCAGGAATGTCCCCAACTATCAATAAGCTCAGAACAACTGCCAAATTCACATACTCATCAGATCCTGGCAAACAAATTATGAAAAAATCAATTTGTGTTTTATTATTATTTTGGATAATGTTTTAGAAAGCATTGAACTGAATCTCCTAAACTCTTTTTTGGAAGGTTTAATGGCCCTGAAAAGCGCCTTGTTTTATGGAATGGTTCCAATTTAGAAAACTTAGTACTCGTGGTTTTGAAAAAAACCATTTCGAACGCCCTCGATGCCGCCTTGTTCTGGATTTGCCACCAAAGCAGTTTGTATAAAGAACAAACTTTTTTCTTCTGCTACCTGATGCCGTTTTGCGATTGCGTTTGCCACTCGCCACTCGCTGCAACTGCCTGTTGTTGTCTTGATGTGTTCTGTTCTGAATGCGGTTTTTCTTATCATCGCGAGCAGCTCTACCAGCCAACTCGATCACTTCGGCGGCCGAAACTATATAACGCCGGCTAGGTGGACTGGTGCACTGGTACTAACGCGCTCGGCCTAGCTACCCTCGCGGGGAACTCCAGATCAACACGGTTCGAGCGGGATTTTGCCTTTCCCTTCACTTTTCCTCCTTTACCATGTCCAGACATGGCTGCTTGGGTTGGTTTGTTGATGTGTTGTGATGCGAACCGATGTGGTGTACGGTTTGAATGAGAATGATCGTTACGGCAGCGGAGCGGGGATTTTTAAGCTGACTGGCTGGGTCGAGAATTACGCATGTGTGAGACTGCGACCAATGTTTCGTTCATTTTTCCTTTTTCCTTTCCAATCGTGCTTCATTCTATTTCGCTGCTGCTCTGGTTGCCCGTTTTGGTCGGTACGATTTGAGGAGCACAAAATGGACCAATCAAAAATGGGCACATAGTGCATTTTGACAATGCTTGATATTTCACAATTCTTCAATTATTTATCTCAAGAAAAATGAAATGTTATTCGTTATGATAGATGCGTAGATATATTTCCTATCAATTGATGCAAAAACCTTTGCGATCTATTGAGAAATGCTCGAGTTATACGCGTTCCAAATCTTGCATTTTTTCCTACTTGTTCAGCGCCTGGATTTCCATTTCACTCCCTATATCTTCCGGTTAGACGTAGTCCTACGTCAAAAAAAACCAACATGTCGTTACACGAACCGAGCGGACAACGGACGCGTCCACACCAACATATTCTGCATTCAATATTTATTACATGAATTATCCAGGGAATTGAAACAAATTTCACTGGATCCCATTGTATCTAGACAGAAAGCACATGTTCACATTGAATTAACACATTTTTAACCGAAATACCAAATAAACACTACGCTACTAATATAAATGCTACGAGAAAAGATAGAGCAAAAACGAGCACGTCTAGTCCGCACCGATGCTCAACCCGAATTCCTATTTTTGCCGCGAACGATTTTGGCCATTTACATACCAAACGAATCGGAAATTCCCTAAGATTTATTTGATATGGTATACATTACAATCCCGCAGTATGTATATGGTTAAAATTGATGAAAATTGGAAGCATTCCCATTTACTCATACATTTGTTCTATCCATTAGTGTGCTTTCCCGAACAGAGCTGTCAATAACGAGCAACTTATCGACGAGCAACGAAGGGGAAATCGTAAGATGTAAAGTGAACAAAGGAAAAGAAGAGGAACGAAGGGGAATATTTGCCTAGAGTATAAACAGTGGATCTCGCTGAGCTAAACACTAGAGGCGAATGAACTTCCAAGTTTAAAGCCTCTTAAAAACAAAGAAAGTAAAGAAATGAGGCAAACTTCCATTCTTCCTGAGGAAATCGACTGAACAACATCGTTACTGTGCGATATGGACGGCGGGGCCTGCGAATGCCTTTCTCAAGGCAATGGGGGTGGAGGAGTAATATGATGTAATGTTTTCCAAGGGCTTTTTTGAAGGTTAGAGACGAGTGAACTGAAGAAGTTTGAAGTCTCAAGCATGGAAGGAAGGCAAACTTTCAGTATTGTTCTGTATTCAAAGCAATGACAATCGCTTGTTCTTCCTTGTTTTGCGTCATCACATTGCTTCGTTTCGGATTGAGCTGTGGACGCGACCAAATTACTCACTCGCTGATGTCTCTAGCATTGCAATCATTGCATCAAACTGACACCATTGCATTAAGGTTCTCAGCTACCCAATTGTGTGGGAAATCATCAAGCTAGGCTATCGTCAGCTCACCAATAAAATAAATGTTTTGGGATTTCGTCAGTGATTTGGTTTCGCATGACGGTAGGAAAGCTTTCTCCACAAAGGCTCCCGCTCCCACTCCCGTGTGCATTGGCCCTGTAACGATGCAAAAACCGCCTAATTTTTTATGCTATGATAGATGATTTGGTGTTGGGTGATGCGAATTATGCAGTGTAATGATAAATATAAACAAGGAGGAGAAATAGGAGGAGGGAAATATTTACGCTAGGGTGATAGTAATGAATCTCTGCTGAGACAAATATTCGGCCTTTTCCCAGCAGTTAACATTGTTTGTTTCCCGTCATCAATGCATTGGACTGACGCTATGGTGAAACAAGTGTTGAGGTTGTGCACCAAAAAATTATTTGGGGAATACCAAGTTATTCAATAAGTTATTAATTTATTTGGGTTCGCGTACCAACCGCAAAACTGCTTTCAACTAGGATTGCATTTGCGCTAATCTTGATCATAAAGAAGCAGTGCAGCTGCGCTTATCTCGAGCATGTATTGTTCTGCGAGCACAAGATTCAATCATCAAACAATTATCATCAAATTATTCTACAATAAAAAAAAACATTTCAGGGCGACCAAACTGGTAGAATGATTATTTCAAAATTTGCGTAGCATTATAATCTCCGCAAGTTATAAACAAGCGATTTGAATTAAACTACAGCGTAGTTCTACGTCAACAATGCGGTCGTGTCTTGAACACAACCTCCTATATTTTTTTTTGAACGAGAAATCTCCCGGTCAGAAGAGGACTCGATCCCGAACCCCCGGTTTGATATGTATGTGACCTAAGATAAGATCAGACAACTGGCTTCTTACTCTTCTTCGTCGTCCAAAAACGAAGCCATGACATGAAGATGCCGAATATTATAAAATTTCGGATTTTTTAAATTTCAGTTTTTATGAATCGTAACATTTGTTTGGTGCAAATTTGATGATTTTGCATATTTTCAAATAGGCAATCTCAAATGTTTTAAAAATATAAAATATAATAAGTCTTTTATATACCCATATCTATAATATAATAATGATATCCATAACAACTCGTCCAATATTGTCTGGAGAGTCTTTTCTCCGTGCAAACGGCGCTCAATTCCATTGCAATTCAGGAACAACTTGAAAAGTGTGACTCTTTCGCAACACATGACCGTAGTACCGAATGCTTCGTATACAGCCGATAAACAAGATCATCTTGTTGGATTGGTGGACTTACTATCAAAGCGGCGAGAAGAATGTTCAGCCCAGAAATTGATGAACAGTGATGCAGCATCGACATCATATCGAATTTCAGCTTCATCTAATTTTAGTGATAATGTGGATGACATGAATATTGAATTCGACTATGAGTACACCGTCGATGAAGCGAAAACTTTCCTCGACAGAACAGAACAAAATTCGTTCACATCATCAAAATAAGTCAGCGGGAAAGAGCATGTCAGTCGTGTAATAATTGGTAGTCAGCAAAACACAACCTGGATGGAATCAACCATCTCTTTTTTCATATTTACAAGCTAGAGCTAACAACTCCCCTATCTGCATAATGAATGATGAGACTTTCCATTTCTTCTTAGCAATGTAAATTATATTCCGAAATATGAAATGGCATTAGGGACCTAACGGAACTAAATTGACACGTTTTGCCGTTCACTTTATTCCATTGTGAAAACAACACATACATAAACTTGCATATAATTCCTTCACATTTCCTTTAAACTCAATATCGTAATATTCATTAAATTCACTATATCTAAATTCAATACAAATCCAACGCTATTTATTTTTATTGTCAACACTGAAAAAATCGACTTTGTTTACACAATTTATCGAAATCAGCCAATTAGAAATCAGAACGACTGACAGATATTTGGTCCGTAAAAGACCCCCTATTGTCTGATCTTATCTTAGTATGTGACTAGCTAGCTTTTTTTTATAACCTGTACAGAACCACCCTATCCTCGGGCAGAACTCGATACAAGAGCGAATTGCTCATTCCGAAATATAACCTCACTCAGCAACGGCAGCAGCAGCAAATTCCAATTCGTAATCATATTCAATCCATATGACTGATTTTGCAGCCAACGGAACTCATCCTCCCATTTTTGCCTTGCGTATGAGTTAAAGGTGGAAATCAGGAAAAAAGCTTCCATATCTCTATTCGTTTTATTTTTTTTTATTTTCACAGAAAGCAGCGGAAGCAATATCACTCTCAGCATCACTCACCATTTCCCATGTCTTAACCCATTTTAGGCCAAGCGTTCGAAAAATCGAACATCAACTTTGATAATTTTTCATGTCTTTACCAAGCTACCATATGGTAATGCTTTTGTATCAAAAGATAGCTTAATATGTTAGCTACCACTTACTATCAAGTTCACTCAGTTTTGTATAACTTTATTGGGCAATAAATTCGATTTAAAGCAAGTATATTTGGAACGTATTTTCAATTTCAACTAAAAAATCCAATAAAATACAAAATTATGTGAACTTTTCTAATGTATTACTTTTATAAAAGAACATACATTGCAATATGGGGCAAAAATCGTTCGATTGAGCCTTATACAGGAAAATAACAACCGGAAAAATTGAGTGTTCGAAAAATCGAACGTTGGCCATAACGAACATTTTTTTCTGATGAATTAATACCAACACATCTAACCTCTGCAGCGCGGTTTGGTTCATTTACTTTGGAAGACGGAAGTTTTCTTCATTTGTTTTTGCATTCTCATTTGTGAATGTTTGCAAATATCAATTAATTCAGTAAATATTATTGAAAATCTGTATGATTTTTTGTCCGTAATAACCTTAGGTAATGGTGGCCCGTAGGATTCGTGTGTAGAGGAGCTGGAAATGATCAGTACATATAACGAGGATTTTAATGAGATTGCTGGTGTGAATATTCTTTCGCCGGATCGAATAATAACCACCCAATCCTCGATTCCATTGTTTTTTCATTTTGGTACTTTGCAGGTATTGGAAAATGTTTTTTTTCGGGAAATGGATACTTAGAGAGAAAGAAAACAACAGCATATGCCTGCCAGTAATAAGTTGAAATTACATCAAATAAGAAATGTCACATCTCATCTTAGGTGGATTAACTTAGGTTCATATTATACTTAGAGACCTCTATCCTCCTGTGCTTGTTCGTACGTGAATATAAAACTGATGCATTTGTGAATACCGTATATTTGCTAATTGAACTAATTTTCAGTTCGCGGTATTTTTGTGCTTGCAAAAAAAAGTTCGGGTTTCGGCCAATGTTCGATTTTTCGAACAGCCATTTCCCAGAAAATGGAAAATGGAAAAAAAATAATTCTTGAACATTGGGGTTTCTTTACCATCAATAATCCAAATTACACCAATTACTTTCGTCAAAAAAATAATTTTTACAGCTTGGTCGTTAATGGGTTAAGGCACCTCTGAAGCCTTCCGCGTGTGTGAGGCTTTCGCTCGTTTCTCGTTTCCCACCGAGATTGTGCGTTGTTTTGAGTGATTTCGTACCTCGTTGATAAAAGGAGGAGCTAATTTCCGATTGACTCAAGAGATTTATTTCTATTTTCCTGACTTTGCACAGTGCCTTCCGGGAAAAGTGGCAGATGAAAAAATAACGTACACCGGAGTGGAAGGGCTTCCAATTGAAATTAAAGGCTTTCGGTATTCGATTTGATGGGAAATGCAGTGTCGATTTCGGAGGCTTTCAAGTGGTCTTAACTTCGAGCCTGCCAGCGGAGACACTCATACACATTATTTTATTCGTAATATAATCATCCCGGGATTATTCCTACTTTGTCGCATCCTCGTTCCAATTTTTCAAGTATGTTTGGGAGTGCGAGTAAAAATACTCGCAGCTAGATGTTAATCCCTGCAACATCGTAACTCTTGCGTTGCAATACAGCCAACACGATCTTGATATTCCCAGAGATACCACTTTTGAACTGGGAAACACTCTAAACCTAGGTGAAATAGGGGATTTCTGATTTCTTGAACTTGCTCCGCTTCTGGCAAACGGAGAGGGGCAAGAAATCCAGTGGAAGAAATTTGCAGAAATATAAATATTGTTATAAAAACATTTCACAACGACACAGAGTTGCGATTGCGTTCGGGAGAGAGAGAGGAAGCGGAAGATCAACCGACCCTCATATTCTATTGTGTGGAATTTTAGTTCTGATAACATGTGCTCCCACTTGCGAGTGGTTGCGGCAAATCTTCAGGGTAGCTTGCTCTCGGGCCGGGGGATGTAAGTTTGTTCTGAATCATTGATTACAGCTCGTCGTTCTCCCCTAACTTGTTTCCGAGGAAAATATAGTCTACATACGGATTGTGGGAGATACACACAAAGAGGAAGTACACACACACACACATACACAATACCCTCCGCCAGAACCAGCCCATGATTTCTATTCCTTCGGACAAGGGGGATGGGTCTGTAAGGGATGCTGCTCTGCGTTGTAGTTTAAGAAAACATGAACGAAACGAAAAGGTTACCCCATAAGCCCGGGGATTATAACTGAAAGGACCAATCAAGGGTAAAATGAATGCTGCTCAAAATATGAACGTGTTCGGTGCTGTTGCTGTTGGATAGTAGTTAGAATGACTCGCTGCTGAAGGGTAGTGCTGTATTTTAAGATAAGGGTTGGCCGCTGGTTTTGTGGTTGAATCAGACGTTGTTCTGATTGGGAGAAACCTGAAGGAAAGAACAAAAAAAAATGATTGTTCGCCTGTGCTGTCAAGGAGATGTATTGGATAAAATGCTCTATTTCTATTGCGAAACCATCAAGTATATGTGATGTTAATACTAGCAGCGTACATCAACTTTAATTACAATTAAATTAGGTCTTGTTCTTCAGAATGGCATCAACAGATGAAACAAATACAGGGTGGGCCATTTAAAGTGGAAGCATCTGGCAACCCCATAACTTTTGACAGAGATGTCAGATTAACAAATGTCATACCGCGTTGGAAGCGTCATTTCAGTACAATTTTAACCATGGAACAATACACACCTAAACAACGCGCTGAAATTGTTCAGCTGTACATTCAAAATAACTTCTCAATTGTGGCTTTTGGCAAAAAAATCATAATGTCTGATGAGGCGCATTTCAACTTGAATGGAGGAGTGAATAAACAAAATTGTCGGTTTTATGCTACTGAAAACCCTCAATTCATCGAAACGCAACCTCTTTACGACCAAAAAGTTACTGTGTGGTGTGGCATTTATGCCGATAAAGTCATCGGCCCGTTCTTCTTTGAAAACGAAAATGGAGCAACGGTAACCGTGAATGGGGAGCGTTATCGGACAATGATAACCGATTTTTTATTGCCATTTGTTCGTGAAAATGAATTGGACAATTACTGGTTCCAACAGGACGGCGCTACATGCCATACAGCGGCTGCCACGACCAAATTATTGCGCGAAATGTTCCCCGGAAGATTAATATCGAAAAACGGCGATTATGACTGGCCACCGAGATCACCTGATTTGACGCCTCCTGACTTTTTTTTATGAGGATATTTAAAATCCAAGGTATACACTGGTAAACCAAGGACCCTGGCTGCGCTGAAAGACAATATCCGACAAGAAATTGCTGCCATATCGGCCGAAACATTGGGCAAAGTGATGGAAAATGCCGAAAAAAGGACACATTTTGCGGTCAAGGCCAGAGGCGGTCATTTACGAGATATCATAATCAAAAAGTAGTTAGAACAAATCTCCTTGGACCAAAATAAATGAATTTAAAAAAAAAAAAATTAAAATTCCACTTCTTTACTTTGCTATTGCAAAAACAAATCCTTCCACTTTAGATGCTCCCGTGGCCGAGTGGTTAGTGTCCCACGCTATCATGCCGGGGGTTCGGGTTCGATTCCCGTTCTGGCCGGGGGATTTTTCGTCAAATAAAATTCTTCCGGCTTGCACTGTGATCATGCGTATTCTAGAGCTTGCCACTACAGAGTACATTCAAGGCGTGTTATTCGGCATAGAAATCTCAACCAAGTACTATTAATAAAAATGACGCAAGTAATGCTACGCTGAGAAGGCAAAAGTTACACTGGAACGATAGTGCCATTCAAGAGAGAAGAGAAGATACTTAAACGAGAAACGATGAAACAGCAACCGAAATTTGGGTGGATTTGAAGATATTCCTGAGGAAGAAGGAGAAGTATCAGCAGATTCGATAACAGAGGTTACCAGTACCATCGTCTGTATGTCCTTTCTGGAACAGGTCACCGAAGGAGTGATTCCAATTGATCCGCTGGTTTTCGTAATACGAAAATTTCTTCAAGTGTCCAAGACACGATCACTTTGTTGACGTAGAACTACGCTGTTATTTTGTTCAAGTCGATTGTTAATATCTTCGGATATTATTTTACCCACACGCACATACTTAGGGGAACCGCGGGTAATACGGACAGGTGGGAGTAATATGGACACGTGGTTGATTTGTATAGTTAAATTTGAATTTCAGATTTCTGTTAATGAGAACACCTTCTACATGTTATTCTATGATATTCAAGCCACCCTATGGCAATGAATACTGATCAAAATTGGAATAGGGAAACAAAAACCGAGAATCATACATGATTCCGCGTGTGGATGAAGTTTAGGCTGCTTCGATATTAAGCATTTTGAGTGGTTTAGGATCAAAATTCAATTCGCTGATTGTTATATTTCGGTTTGTGAGTTAACAGAGAAGCGATATTAGGTATGTACGGAAAAGTAAATTCATTTGTGAGCAAAAAATTAAAATTATTGTAATAATTGTACTGGTGGGGTAAAACGGACAGTTGCCAGTGGGAGTGAGATGGACTGTGAAAATCAGTTTAATCTATTCATAAGGAATGCCCTGCGCATATAAATGGAAATTATGTCGCCAAATGTGGATTGTCAAGAAGCTGACTGCTGGAACGAAAAGCGAAATAGTTGAGGGTTGTCCGTTTATACTGCTGAAAAGCACGATATTACTTCTAGATGGATTAGTTCGATTTTTTAATCATTTAACATTCGGACATTCGTGATGAGTTCAGACCTTGGTTGAATAAAATTATTCCTCTCGCGATCGATAAACCTCTGCGCTTCATATATTACAAACCTGTCCATATTACCCGCATCGAAAAAAAATTGTACTTTTCGGTCTGTTTTAATTTCAGTAAAAACATTGAAAAATACTTCTTTGTAAAATATTTGGCCAATTAGTAAGTTTTAGCAATTAAAACAGTATATTGAATGGCAAGAAACTGCATCAAAGTTTTGGGAAACATGAGTTTCCGAAGATATAATTGTAGTTCTTTTTAACATGCCGTTTTACCAAGCCCTCCCCTCCCCTATCTCCGCTTTGCGCTCTTCTCAACAGAAGCCCATTCTATTAATATTTCCGGTCTCGATTAGCTCAGCTGTCATCCTTTGTGGAGATAGTTTCGCTCTTGCGAAACCAAATCACACACAAAATTCCTGAACAATTATTTTCTGGGTGAGCTGATGATAGCCTAGTTTGATGATTTCCCACACAATTGTGTAGCTCAGAGCCTTAATGGAATAGCGTCAGATTGATTTAATGATTGCAATGCCAGAGACATCAGCGAGTAAGATATTTGGTCGCGTCAACAGCTCAATCCGAAACGAAGTCATGTCATGACGCCAAACAAGGAAGATCATGAACGAGCGATATTCATTGCTTAGTATCTAGAACGGTGCTGAAACTTTGCCTATTCTATTCTTTGTTTATGGGAAGCTTTTAACTTTTAAGAATAAGTGTAAGGAATAGGAAATAGGAAATAGGAAATAGGAAGGATGGAAGGATGGAAGGATGGAAGGATGGAAGGATGGAAGGATGGAAGGATGGAAGGATGGAAGGATGGAAGGATGGAAGGATGGAAGGATGGAAGGATGGAAGGATGGAAGGATGGAAGGATGGAAGGATGGAAGGATGGAAGGATGGAAGGATGGAAGGATGGAAGGATGGAAGGATGGAAGGATGGAAGGATGGAAGGATGGAAGGATGGAAGGATGGAAGGATGGAAGGATGGAAGGATGGAAGGATGGAAGGATGGAAGGATGGAAGGATGGAAGGATGGAAGGATGGAAGGATGGAAGGATGGAAGGATGGAAGGATGGAAGGATGGAAGGATGGAAGGATGGAAGGATGGAAGGATGGAAGGATGGAAGGATGGAAGGATGGAAGGATGGAAGGATGGAAGGATGGAAGGATGGAAGGATGGAAGGATGGAAGGATGGAAGGATGGAAGGATGGAAGGATGGAAGGATGGAAGGATGGAAGGATGGAAGGATGGAAGGATGGAAGGATGGAAGGATGGAAGGATGGAAGGATGGAAGGATGGAAGGATGGAAGGATGGAAGGATGGAAGGATGGAAGGATGGAAGGATGGAAGGATGGAAGGATGGAAGGATGGAAGGATGGAAGGATGGAAGGATGGAAGGATGGAAGGATGGAAGGATGGAAGGATGGAAGGATGGAAGGATGGAAGGATGGAAGGATGGAAGGATGGAAGGATGGAAGGATGGAAGGATGGAAGGATGGAAGGATGGAAGGATGGAAGGATGGAAGGATGGAAGGATGGAAGGATGGAAGGATGGAAGGATGGAAGGATGGAAGGATGGAAGGATGGAAGGATGGAAGGATGGAAGGATGGAAGGATGGAAGGATGGAAGGATGGAAGGATGGAAGGATGGAAGGATGGAAGGATGGAAGGATGGAAGGATGGAAGGATGGAAGGATGGAAGGATGGAAGGATGGAAGGATGGAAGGATGGAAGGATGGAAGGATGGAAGGATGGAAGGATGGAAGGATGGAAAGATAGAAGGATGGAAGGATGGAAGGATGGAAGGATGGAAGGATGGAAGGATGGAAGGATGGAAGGATGGAAGGATGGAAGGATAGAAGGATGGAAGGATGGAAGGATGGAAGGATGGAAGGATGGAAGGATGGAAGGATGGAAGGATGGAAGGATGGAAGGATGGAAGGATGGAAGCGGAATAAAACTGATCTTCCATCATCTTGCGCCCGCACATATCTCGAACTATGGTGATTATAGACCAAAGAGGTGCTCTCGATGAGGATGATGGAGTTGGTGGGTGAATTTAAGTTTCTCTTCACTACACAGAGGATATGGTCATCGCTGTCGTAATGGGATTTCCATTGCCTTTGTTCTCAATGTCTCAATCTTTCAATACAGGCTGTACTTGATAGAAAATGAAATTCAGTGCTATGGAATTCTATGTTGCCTTCTTCCCTGTTAGCATACGACCGATGACCTCACCGAAGCTAGCTACCCGATCTTTTCGAAAATTGCTCAATTTATTAGGAAAAAAAAACTATTCAAAAAATAGACTTGTTCATATATCACTGGTAGGTAGAGTTTAAATCTGATGAGGAACAACGGAGCAATTTCCGTAATGGTGATTCTAGGAAATTTATCCATTGAACCGTGTTAATACAGTTTTGATATACTAACTCCCCTCTCGTATGGAAATGAAAAAAAAACTCTATCTCGGTTGTTTTTGAACCTTTTATTGACACTCCGATCACATCAAAACTCGTAATAATCGTTTCTGCAAATACACTCGACAAAAAAATTAGAGTAACAGAAAGCGAAGTCGGAAATTTTAAGTGATTTTTGACATGTTGTAAATTCGTAAAAAATCAACGCATATCGATAGGATTTACATCATTTTGACGCTACATGTATTAAAATATTTTACGTACATATTTTTACAACAATATCGGGAAGAAATTAAACATATTTTTTTCTCTGTTTTTTTCAGGACTAAAACATTTTTTTGCTAACCAACTCAACACCAAATCCAATTAATTTCATCAACAAGCTTTCATTTGGTTCCTTGAACGTTCCTGTAGCACCTTCCCATACGGAGATATTTCAGTTCGAATGTAAAATTACCCCTTCGTCTTTGATGATGAATTTTTTTTTTTTTTTTATCCAGTTCATTTATTTGTAAGGCTCAATCGCATAAGCTTTGCGGAGCCGCTAATTCAAGGTTTGTTTATACAAAGTTTCAACTAATTTCTATGTTTAGTAGGATTCGACCGAGTACTCGCGGTTTACTCGAGGTTAAAAGGGCAACATTTTTGTGGGACGGGTCAGGTTGGGGATATGGATATGAGGTATCGTTGTCTCAACCGAGGGTTGCCGCACGCACTGTCGCATTGTGCATAATGACCAGGGATAGCGTCTGGTGTTCGACTAGCTGTCGAGGGTGGGCGACGGTGAGATGAGGGGACAAGACAAACAAACTAATAACGAAAAAGAAAAACACAAAAGCATTAAATACTTATACTAGACCGTTTCACAAACATATAGATCAACTGCATATAGCAGATGTCGCGAGTTCCCAACACGTCTCTAACAGGAACATAGGGTTGTCTTCCTTGGACCTCAAGGGCATTCAAAAGGTACTCTCTGGCTGCGTAATTATCCGTACATTGCCAAACTGCGTGATCGATGTCATCGTAACCGTTTCCACACCGACAGACGTTGCTTTGAACAAGATTTATTCTGTGGAGATGCACATCTAGCGAGTAGTGGTTGGACATAAGTCTACTCATTACACGAATGAAGTCACGACTTAAGTCCAAACCTTTGAACCACGCTCTCGAAGAAACCTTTGGAATAATTGAATTTAACCACCGCCCAAGACTTCCAGTGTCCCAATCGGTTTGCCAACTCAAGAGGGAACTCTGACGCAGTAATTGGAAAAATTCATCGTATGAAATCTGTCTATCAAACAATTCGCCTTCCTGGGCACCCACCTTTGCGAGAGTGTCCGCCTTCTCATTGCCAGGAATTGAGCAATGAGAGGGGACCCAAACAAAGGTTAACTTATAAGATCTTTCGATCAGTGCACTCATCTGCTGTCTCACTTTTGTGAGGAAATAAGATGGGTGCCTACTAGTTTTCATCGACTGGAGAGCCTCAAGCGAACTGAGACTATCCGAGAAAATGAAGTAATGGTCTGCAGGCTTGTTGGAGATCATCCCCAATGCGAAGTCGATTGCTGCCAGCTCAGCAACATAAACGGAACAAGGTTCCTGCAGTTTACGGAAGGCGCTTGAATTTTCATTGAAAACACCGAAGCCAGTGGATCCATTGAGGCGAGACCCATCAGTGAAGTATCTTTTCATGCAATTGACTTTTTGGTACTTTCGGTTAAAAATACGGGGAATGAAAGTTGGTCGAAGCTGATCTGAAATCCCAAGTATTGCTTGTTTCATCGACAGATCGTATTCAATTGAGGAACTGCTGATGGTGAAGTGAGCACGGTCTGGAGTAAACGATGGAAGACAAATATCTGATGAAATATAGTGATGATAAATTCTCATAAACCGAGATTGTATATTTAGATGAAGCATTTTATCAAAGTTTTCAATCACAAGTGTGTTCGTGATACCGCATTTCACCAGTATTCGGAGAGAAAGTTCCCAGAATCGGTTCTGTAGAGGAGTTACTCCTGCCAGAACCTCGAGACTCATGTTATGCGTTGAGTGCATACAGCCGAGAGCTATACGCAGACAATGATATTAAATTCGTTCCAATTTTAGAAGGTGACTTTTAGCTGCTGAGAGAAAGCAGAAAGAGCCATACTCCAGAATAGATAGAATAGTTGTTTTATAAAGCGTTATGAGATCTCCCGGATGAGCTCCCCACCACGTGCCGCAAATCGAGCGGAGAAAGTTGACTCTTTTTTGACATTTTTGCTTCAAATACGTAATGTGGGTATTCCAAGTGCATTTTGAATCAAACCAGACACCAAGGTACTTGAAGGTCAATGATTGGGTAATGTTTCTCCCCAAAAGCTTAAGTTGCAATTGGGCTGGGGACCGCTTTCGAGTAAACACTACCAGTTCTGTTTTCTGCGGCGAGAATTCTATCCCTAAGTTCCTTGCCCAAGAAGACAAGTTATCTAGGGAATTTTGCAATGGTCTTTGCAAGTTTTCGGCATGGGGACCTCTGACGGAAACCACACCATCATCTGCAAGTTGTCTTAGCGTGCATTGTTCTGCCAAACAACTGTCAATATCTTTCACATAAAAATTATAAAGAAGGGGGCTGAGACATGAGCCTTGGGGTAGACCCATATAACTATTTCTGGAAGTTGTCAGCTGTCCAAGGGTGAAGTTCATTTGCTTTTCTGACAACAAATTGTACAAGAAGTTATTCAAAATTCCAGGAAGTCCACATCTGTTCAGATTGTCTGACAGAATTTCTATGGAAACTGAATCAAAAGCTCCCTTAATATCCAAGAATACTGAAGCCAGTTGCTCCTTGTGCGCAAAGGCCAGTTGAATATCTGTAGAAAGCAACGCTAGACAATCGTTTGTTCCTTTGCTCTTGCGAAACCCAAATTGTGTACTTGATAGCAAATTATTTGTCTCGATCCATTGATCGAGTCTTCGAAGGATCATTTTCTCCAGCAGTTTTCTAATGCACGAGAGCATAGCAATCGGACGGTATGAGTTATGGTCAGACGCTGGTTTGCCAGGCTTTTGAATTGCTATCACTTTGACCTGTCTCCATTCGGGTGGCACAATATTGTTTTCTAGTAGAGTATTGAATAAGTCTAGCAAGCGTCTTTTCGCGATATCGGGAAGATTTTTTAGAAGAACGAATTTAATCATATCGCTTCCGGGTGAAGAGTTGTTCGATGAAAGAAGAGCCATAGAAAATTCCAGCATTGAGAATGGTCTGTCCAGAGGTCCACCGCTCGGAGACGTTTCTCGGAGAATATGTTGGGCTGGAACTGAGTCTGGACAGACCTTTTTAGCGAAATCGAATATCCATCGGTTGGAGTATTCTTCACTCTCGTTGGTAGATGAGCGGTTACGCATGTTGCGAGCTACCCTCCACAAGGTGCGTATTGAGGTTTCACGAGAAAGACCTTCGATGAAATTGCGCCAGTAACCGCGTTTTTTTGCTTTAACTAACTGTTTCAGCTGTATTTCAAGCTTTGAATATTCCTCGAAGTGTGTGGATGTTCCATGTCTGCGAAAAGCTTTGAAAGCATCAGATTTTTTCAAATACAATTTTGTGCATTCATCGTCCCAGCCAGGAGTGGCTGGTTTTCTTTTAAATGAAGCACTTGGAACTTTTCTTTTTTGTGCTTCCAGTGAGCTTTTATACAATAAATCGACGAAGAATCGATATTCTTCCAATGGTGGAAGTATATCTATTGATTCGACACCGATTGTTACCGCCGTTGCAAATTTTTGCCAGTCGATGTTCCTTGTTAGATCAAATGGAACTCGAGATGGTTCAGTGGATTGCGGGCTACACTTGATTGATATATTGATTGGCAAGTGATCGCTACCATGGGGATCATTGATGACCTTCCACTGACAATCTAATGATAGCGAGTTTGAGCACAAAGATAGATCGAGTCGGCTTTCCTGAGCCGGAGGTTTTGCAATTCGTGTCACTTCACCAGTGTTCAAGATAGTCAAGTTGAAATCGTCACATAAATCGTAAAAAATAGCCGCCCTAGCGTCATCATAAAGATCGCCCCACCCAGTACCATGGGAGTTCATGTCACCCAAAATTAGAACTGGGGTTGAGAGAATCGAAATTAGATTCCAAAGTTGACTACGGCTAATGGAAGTATTCGGGGGAACGTATACTGAAGCTATGCAGAGTTCTTTATTCTTTGCAGTTATTTGACAAGCGACGATTTCGACGTCTGATAGAGCTGGGAGAGGAATTTTATAGAAAGAGTAGCACTTTTTGATCCCTAAAAGTACTCCTCCATAGGAATCATCTCTATCCAGGCGAATAATATTAAAATCGTGGAAGTTGAGTTCTGTGTCAGAAGAAAGCCATGTTTCGGAAAGAGCGAATATATCACAATCATAATTTTGAAGTAAAAACTTGAACGAGTCTAGTTTAGGCACTAGACTACGGCAGTTCCATTGTAGCACATTGATCATATCTTCTACTACGTTAGATGAATTATCCATCGAAAGATATGATTGATGCAAGGAGGGGCCATGAAGCAGTCAATTGCTTAAGATAAGACTTTAAAGATGGAAGCAAGGCAGAAATAAGGCTTCTGAGGGGGTCTTGAATTTTGAACGTGTTTAGTATGAAGTCCACAATGTCCGAAAAAGCTATCAATCTTCGATTAGACGCGAATTTTCTACGAGAAGATCGAGGAGCAGCGTTTTAATTTCTCTCTTCTCTGGGTAATGACGTAAAATCCTTGCTGCAACCAGGAACTGGCTGAGAAGGAGCCTTCGGATTCGTTTTTTTGCTACTATTACCCTTGGAATTAGACAATCTTCCGAGGGTCATTTTAGCTTTCTTACGGTGCACCATTGGTGAAGAGAGCTTTCTTTTTGATGATTCATCCTTTATTGAAGATTCTGGTGCAGCCGAAGTATGACCCTCATCAGAATCAGAATCCGATTCTTGAGATGACAAAACCGAAAATTGGTTTTCATTTTGAGCGGTTGATGCGGTCTTTAGCATTTCAGCATAAGTCCGCTTGGAGCGTCCAGCGATAGAACGCTTCACTTTATCGGAGTGCTGTTTGTACCTTGGGCACTCTTGTAGAGGGTGAGGATTCTCGCCACAGTGAATACATTTTTCCACTGTTTGAGTGCAAGAATCCTCACTATGTTTATCGCCACATTTGCCGCAACGAAATTTGTTGCCGCAGTGGCTAACCGAGTGTCCCAACTTTTTACATTTGGTACAATTATAAACCCGCGGTACAAACAGGCGCACTGGGAAAAAAACATTTTCTACTTTCACATAGTTTGGGAGAACAGAATCTGCGAAAGTAACTCGAAAAGAGTGCGAGGGCTTATAAACTTTTTTATTTTCTTCCAAAGATGCTGAATGCAGATTTCTAACATCCAGGATCTTTACAAGATCTCCAATCATCGAGTTTTTGAAGGAACCCGACGCTTGTTTTAGTTCATCGACACTCAGACTCGCGTCGGTTACTACGCCTTCTATCTCCACTTCTCGAGAAGGGATGTAGATGTGATACTCCCTGTTAAAAACTTCGTGGTCAACAATCTTGTTGGCCACATCAAAAGTCGGTGCTTCTACACGCAGTTTGTCCGGTCTCTCTTTATGTATCGAGACGCCCTTATAATTACGCAGCAAATCTCTTGAAATATCAAGAGTTCTCAAAGCTTTTTCCTTGGGCCGAAAGAAAACAACCCATGGTGCCTTCGAGGACTGTTCATAATAACGCGTCCGCGCAACATTGGCATCAGCAGATGTCATAACGGTTGCGCAGACGGTGCGCAACCGCCTATGAAAACGAAAAAAAAACTCGCACGCACACACACAACTCACACGCACACACTCGCGTAAAAACTCAACTTAAAACTAACTTAGACTAAAAACTAACTTAAACTAAAAACTAGCTCAAATCAAAAATCTTCTTGAAAAAAAAAACAATAATTTCGTAAAAAAAAATTTTTTTTTAATAAATAAAAACTGAATTAAAAAATTTAGTCTGATGAGTTCGAACAACTTGAACAACCCTATTCAGGGAGCTATACAACGCTGCACGCTACGGTATAAGCACAATAGCGAGACGGCAAAAACTATTCTATTGTACTTCTCTGTTTGATGTTTGGTGAAGATACAAATGTGACGCTCAATGGAACCAATTCACAGAACACCGGTCCAGCGTCGCTGGAGAGGTACTGCTTCCTCGCTGTTCCGGATGCGTTGGCACTTAACTTGTCAACAATGGGCGAAAGAAAAAAAAACAACAACCAAAAATCACTTTGGCGGAGGGGAAAAAAAAAACTTTCCAGCTTCGATATTGTAGCGGAGGACGGACAATGTGTGTCCGTCTCTTGCAAATAATCGACGAGGAATCGATGATGAATTATTCAATAAACAACAATCGCTCCGCAAACCGAAAGGCAGTTTTGAAAACTCTAATAAATTCGGCACGAAGATAATTTAATACCTTGACAAAAAAAAAAGTCACAGGAGGGTTGTATCCGAGACACGACCGCATAGTTGACGTAGGATTCCGTTAGGCTATATGTTGATTTTGATATGTTTGAAGATCTACATCGTTAAACTCTTTGATAACCATTTGATGGCTCTAGAAAGGGCCGTTTTGTTTGATTGTTGGGTATCGTTTGTTCACTCCACCAATGTTTACCGAGCGATGATGACAGAAGGATGGTAAACAGTCATTGGATGGTGTGTGTCAGATAAAAGATTCCAAAGAGGAACGAGATATGATGAAAACCACCCTCTGTGATCCTTGTTACCAGTGTGTGGTAACAAATGTTTTTACTGTGTATAAAGTCGGCTCATTATTGTATTCACCACTCTTAACGTTCGAAGCAAACTAATGTTTTTCGTTTGAAATAGAATTTCTATTTTATTTGTAGTAAAAATACAATCAGTACCTTATACTAAAATACAATTGTAATCTCGAAATATCATTTATATAATGTAAAAGTACTACAAACCGCCACCCAAACCAGCCACCAGTCACCCAAGCTACCATGCCATATTCACCACAGCCAAGGATCCGGTTCCCGCCATGTCTGATCAATAAGAATGGGAGAGATAATAAAAGGACGTCGGATGACGTGTAGAGGATTGGGCCCTCGAGAGTCTAAGAGGCAACACGTTGTTAAACGACACGATCTGTGGAAATTATTCGCCGGTGATTATATCACGCATCAACGGTGTAACTCGAGTGAGAAAGTAGGGATCGAAATTCCTGTGGAAAAATCCCAGAAAACGTTCGTGCAAGTGAACGGAAAGCCGTGTGACAGTTTTCAAAGTGTCACGGCCTACCCCCAAGAATTGTGGAGTTGTTCGAGAGAGCGTACACCTAGTGACGTTATCACGCGCAGCATTGCGTGACAGCAGAAGTTTTCCCGCCGGAATACCGGCAAATCTTAAAGAGGAGTCATCCAGGACATCGGGGATCAGCAACAGCAGCAGGAGACGTGGCGTGATGGCTTGAGTGGATCCGGAGACAAACGAAATTCATATGAACAATAAATGTTAAGTTAGTTTAGTCTAAAAACTAGTTGTCTTGATTTAGAACGCCTTACATCCGAAACGACCCTGAATCTATGAGCTAGTTCAGTAGCATCCTAGTTCATAAGATAATTACCAATACCGAACACAATTATCAATTTTTCTCATCAGTAAAAACATGTTACTTTAATATATAGAAAACATATTTGAAATGAGAAAGGTAATTTTCTTCATAACAAAAGACAGTTTAAACCAAACGACCCGTTCTCGAGCGGAAACACACCTTGGTTTTGACGTAGGACTACGTCTTTCATTTCTATACCGGAGTGTAAAATCAAAGTTTCGAAAACGAAAGCGTTACGCCGGAGACCAAGATTTTGAGCGTTAATAGCTCCTAAACAACTGAACGAAATGGTATGATAAACACTTCATTCGAAAGATAAAATGTCTACGCGTTCTATACATGTTACTTTTTCATCCGAAAACTTGTTTCAATAGTCTTAAAATTGATTTCAAAACAGGCTATTGAATACACCAATCGGTATATAAGCGAGCGCCACTCGGAAATCCACTCAGTTCTAATTGAACAGCGATTGGAGCATGTTGTCGCTGTTGTGGTGAAGCTCTTCGTTTATCATGAAAGCGCGGATGAACGGTGTCACCAAGAGCCTGTTTGTGCACCTTAGGCCAGACATGAATCCATCAGGAGGAGAGTGATGCCACAAACAGTTCCCCGGGAAGATCTCGAAGCAGCCGCTACACACACACACACACATACACGCGCGGAATTCTTTCCGTTTGGATCCCCTCTAGTTTGCCTTCCAAATTGCCATCGTAAACCACGCCTTCTCTCGATTTAATCCCGCACAAAAAGCATACTTAAACGATATTCTGGTGGTGAGACGCATTCATTTTTCGTGAGGACATCGACAAGGCAACATCGTTGCTGAGGATGCTGGACGGCGAAGGATCGAGATAAGCCCTGAAACGCAAGCAGTTTGTTTGAAACTGTGAGGGAGCACAGAGAAGCCGATCCTTCAGGAGAAGAGAAGGTGACCATCGAAGCAGCCGCTACACACACATACACGCATGGAATTCGTTCCGTTTGGATGCCATTCAGCATCGAGAAAGATCCGGAATCTGCCAGTTCCTCAGGGAATTTATAAATACATTCATGTGAAAGAGTTTATTTTTATTTTTTCTATCCATGTAACACTGTGACCAAATATGTTTCAATCAAGTGCTATTAACAGATGGTTATCGAATTAGCATTAACCACTGGTGGGCTTCCAGTATCGACGAAAATGTGCAAATATCTAATCGTTACTGAAAATAATCTGCCAGTTCCTCTGGGAATTTAAAATTACATTCATGTGAAAGAGTTTATTTGAATGTTTTCTATCCATGTAACACTGTGACCAAATATTTTTCATTCAAGTGCTATTAACAGATGGTTATCGAATTAGCATTAACCACTGGTGGGCTTCCAGTATCGAGGAAAATGTGGGAATATCTAATCGTTCCTCTGGGAATTTAAAAATACATTCATGTGAAAGAGTTTATTTGAATGTTTTCTATCCATGTAACACTGTGACCAAATACATTTGGTTTTGTGATTTTACAATCAATCGCAATTAACAGGATAGCTTCTGAAGATTATTCTTCCCCATCAGTAGGATATTTTCGTATCCAATATTGGATGCATAAAACCTTGTACCTCCAACGTAACGCTCTCGTTTTCGAAGCCCCTCAAATATTCATTTATTCATTCATTCAGCATGGATTCAGATTCAACTTCAAACAAAGGATCACTGAATCAACGATAGTTCTACGTCACCATTGCGGTTATAACATAGATATAACCCACTTTCTGTTTTTATTAATGAAAATTGAAATGAACCGTTTCATATATTAAGTCATTTTTAACACAACTGCTACCATATACAATTTTACACTTACACTTGGGCTAAATTTTTCACACGATCGGTCATTGATATGAAATTTCACGAAGCAACCAACATTGAAGTTTTCAAATTTAAATTTTATTTGCTAGTATTAATCGTATCACTCACCTTATTTGCAATATAAAAATGCCCCCGACTTTCATATATGTGCAATGCCGATTTCCCGCGGACACCTTGGTTTTGATATCTCTGTTAGGGAATACATTTCGGTAGGAACAAAACCTCCCCCTACTTTTATGAATTTGCAATGCCGATTTCACCAAGGCAGCTTGGTTTTAATGTCTCTGTTAGGGACCCGCCGCATGTGTCGTCAATTTCGACCAATCAGAAGTGGGTATTTCTCTTAGGATATGGGTTGAGATTTTTGAATTGTTCGATAGTTAGTTTCATGACATATACTATTTTCTTCAATATGATAAATTGTTATGGAATGCCGAAATCGATTGACGTAAAAATTTCATCATGAAATGACTGAGCAGTAAGCGTTTGAAATTGGACAATTTTCACAATGTGCTCGATTTTCAATTTCTAATTTGTACCCCAATATGTTCTCGAAGAACGTAATCCTACGTCAAAACGCGTTTTCGCACTTCTGACGGAGAAAGCGTGCCTGAAACGATCCGCTCGTGATGCTTGCTGCTGCCACTAGTAGTAGACCGGTTTCACCAACCGTTGCTACTATTTGCCGTTGCTTATGCTGTCATAGAAGCTCGATGTGAGCCACAGCTCACATTTTGAACGCTCAACTTCGATGCTCGCCTTGATATAAGCTGCTTCCACTGCTGCTGCTCTTCACTTGTTGTTGTCCGTTCCACGTCCGTTGTAAGAATGAATGAGAACCACGAATGCTCCTTCCTTTTATATCATTTGGTATGTGTGAAGTAGGCGCCTCCTGCTCGTTCGCCATGCAAATATTTAGCTTGCCGGTGAACGAAAGAATCCAATCGGGCGCGAAAAAGAAATGACGTCAATTTCGACCAATCAGGACTGGGTATCTCTGTTTGGGTTGAGATTTTTCAATTGTTCAATAGTTAGTTATATGATATATACTGTTTTATTTAATTGTTATGGAGTGCCGAAATCGTTTGATGCAAAAATCTCATCAATCCATCATAAAATGAATGAGCAATAAGCGTTCATTTTTCACGATTCGATCGATTTTCATTTTTCAATTTGTACCCCAATATGTTCCCGAAAGACGTAATCCTACGTCAAAAAATATTTAAATATTTTGCATCGATTCCAAAAAAGCAGTAGAGGCGAATGAACTGTAAAGTTTAAAGCCTCTTTAATCCAACATCTTCATCATCCAAAAAAGCATTCTTTGTGTGGACACCGACTGGACAACATCGTTGCTGGACGAGCTGGACGGCGAGGGATCGAGTGCCTTTCTCAAGGCAAGAGGGCGGAGGTGGTAGCGCTGGAGTAGAGTAGTAGAGTAGAGTAGAGTTTTCAAAGGGCCTTTCTCAAGGCTAGAGACGAATGAACTGCAAAAGTTTAAAGTCTCTATAATACAAGATCTTCCTTCCTTCCAAAAAAGTGCCAAAAACAAGAATTTTCTGGTGCTTTACAAAACCCACTGAAATTTCGCAAATATTGCAGTAAGTTCTGATGTTTGCAGGCAAATTTTTGTATTCCCTTAACATCTGTGAACGTTTTCTATTGATATGTTTAGCTGTTTTTTCTAGCCGATTTTTCAAAGCTTGAAGTAAATTAGAGGAGCATTTAATCGCAAATCGTACCAGAAGTACAAAATTCTACGCAACTCTCAGCACGAACGATTCGTAACTCTGTTCACAAAATTTTCTCCGCACTCTGGCGGTTAATATACAACTAAATAAATTTCTTCGTCTAATAAAAAACAATGAACAAGTCTATTTTTATGCTTTTCTATTGTACATTCGAAAAAACAAACAAACCATTTAGGAACATTTTCTTATGTTTCGATATAAAAGAGAATTAAAAATTATAGTAGGAAACCTCTAATATTAGAATTCTCAGGCAAGTGAAAATAAAATTCAGCTACGTCGCCTAATCCACTCGCCAAACAAAATCTGATCGCAACAAATCTGCCGTTGCACTGTTTGGCGACTGTCTCTCCTCAGAAGCTTCCACACCGAGGACCGAATCCGTACCCGTACATCGCCTTTCGTTATTGCCTCCAGCCGGCCATAAAATAAGGAATAAAATTAGGAAAAATGGGCACTCACATTTGAATAAATTTTCTATGAAATTTATTCCGATTGTTATTAGTTTCTCTATTGCGCTCCGTGTGTACTATATAAATTCATTCGCATTGCGAACGCATCGGGGGCGAGCAGAGAGTTCCAGGCACTAGTTTTGCGCTAGGATTTGCCGTAACGTTGCCTGGGGAGGCGAACGAAGCGAGGTAATTTGTCCTTTTTGCTTGCGTGTCATCAAGATGCTGCGACAGAGATGGCACCGAAATTCCGCCTCAGTGCCCTCCGTGTGCGGGTGGTCTTGGGCAGAGGAGGAGAGGATAACGTATATGCGTATGTAAAAGGACGTGAACGAGTCGGAGAAAATCAGCAATTTGTGTCCGCTACGAAATATGCACTCCACATCGTCTGTCTGTCTCCACTCGCTGGTTTGAAGCGATAGCTGGCGGTGCATTGAATGTAGAAGTCTCACGAAAAATAAACCTCTTATCTTCGGAAGTTGAGTATCACTTTATAGCAAACAACTTCCCTCGAGTCACCGTCGTATCTCGGTTGGCTGAAGGACAAGATTTGAACCGCCCTCACACATGCTGCCAACTGATGTGGAAATCTGCTGCAGATGGAAGAGAAGTGTAAATGATTGCAGGATGATAAGGTTCAAGACGCAAATGAAACATAACTAAAGATGATTTTCCTTCCAGTCCCTCGTGTTCATATTATCGTCTACTTTGGAGTACAGTGAATAAAGATGCGTCCTCCGGACGATAGTTCCTCGTTTGGGGCTGAATGTAAATGAACTGAATTGGTTTTGTTTTTTTCCTCGAGATTCAGAAGAAAAACATTTTTTTTTCTATTATTAATTGTGTTGTTTTGGAGGAGATTGGGTTTTTTTGGGCTTTTTGGAAATAATGTTGAACGAACTGCACATATTGCATCATTGTGTCGCTAGTGAACAAAATGGGAAAAAACTTTTCCTCCCCCACTTCATTTCAGTTTCGCGTGTACTGCAGACCGGTCCACCATCGTTAGTTATGAAATTCATAAGGATAACATATTGCTAGTACAGTTCACTTGCAAAGTGGATCATTTGTTTGGTTGAGTTTGTTTTATGATGGAATTATTTGCGCATCTTTTCGTGAAAATGTGGTCCATATTTTAGTTTGATAATAGTTCGGCAAGCTTCCGGAATAGGTAGCATAAATAACAGACAAAATGAATCCCAACTGGGGGCTATTTTATGTGAGTTTGAAACGAATAAGCTTATTCAGGGTGTGTGTAGAGTGAAGTCGCATTTCACCAACCATTTCAACAAGTAAACCAAAATCCGGAAGTTCGAAAATGCAGAAATTGATAAATCTAAATGATTGGTTTCATAGTTTCTATTCGAAATTTTCATTTCTAACATTCCCTTTCTGAGTTGTGTCATGAGGCTTGTAGATAAAAATGAAAAATCAATTTTACGATTTTTTGTTATATGTACCAGTAAAAAAGGTCAACACATTGAAATTTCACACGCAAATTTCATACGCATGCAAGCATACCAATTCTGTAGATTTTATCTTCGAAATAAATGAAAATTTGTGTATCTTGTGACACGAAACGCTACGTGAAGGGTGAAATAGTAATATCATTCACTAAATCTGACCAACATATGTAAACAAAATGGAATATGTTTGTTCAAATCTGGTCGTATGAATATTTGGTTTATTAGATATGTTGTCCAAATTCGTATTCCAAATGGTAATTTTGAGTTGTTCAGACTTTAAAGTTTCGTGAAATCGATTGCATTTTGTTTTTTTAACTTTTTGTAGATCAGTAAAAAATTTTGCTAAGTAAGTCAGTAGCGAATCCAATTAACCTTGTCGAATAGCTTTCATTTAATCCCTAAAACATTTATGTAGGACCTTCCCATACAGAGATATTTCTGTTTAAATGGAAAATAACCCCTTCGTCTTTTATGATGAATAATTGAATAAATAGTGATCGCAGTGCAAACTTAAATATAGTTTTGAAAACTTCAATTAATTTTGTACATGGCTAATTTGTTGCTTTGACTGAATAAAAATTATTTTAATTTTTTGCATCGGTTTTAACACTAAACCTACCGATGTTTCATGTATACCTATTCCTACCACAGCGGGTCAAGTGACCCTTCATAAATAGTTAGTGAATAATAACTAGATTTATATAGTTTTGTTGAGAAACGAGGTGAAATATGGTAACTCCTGTATATTTTGACATTTTGGGATAACAATTATTAGCAAAATATTGAAATTATAATTTTTGACACGCAAAATAGCACTGCAGCTTTGAATGGTTACTAATAGCTCGCTTGGATAGTCAGCAATACAATTAATTCTGATCATTCACTATTCATTCACAAATACAACAAAATATATAAAGCAATAGCAAAAAATATGTAATGCAATGGTTTTGTATCACAACCACACATACAAATCTTTCTGATATCTTATAAATGCTTGCAAGGGTCAAATGATCCGTTACGGTAGTTAGGGCAGATTACATATATTTCTCAATAAAACAAATAACAAGAGAGGAGTAAACACTGAAAAATACATTTGATGTATGCTTTAGGAAAAGTAGCGTAGGCAAATGATGTTTTGACAATGTAATTTGCAAGAAAATTTTGACTAAAAGTTTCAAATGGGTCATTTGACCCCTCGTGGTAGGTTTAGTGTTAAAACAGATGCCAACATCAAGCTTTTTGTAGTGTTTTACAAAATCTTCGGTAATTCTGCAAATATTTCAGTTAGTTCTAATGTTTGCAGGCATATTGTTAGCCATGTGTACCCCCGAAACCCCTTTGATCGTTTTATATTGACACTTTTTTTTTAAATCGTTTATTTTTACAGGCTCAGTTACATAAGTTTAAAGGACCCGAATTCTTAAATATATTTTTTAAAACTATGTATAAACAATTTTCCCAACTCTATAGTTAGTAAGGTGGGATTACTCGCGGTTTACTCGAGTTTAGAAGGGTGACCTATTTTTTCAGGAATGGGATGGGATATAAGAGAATTGTTACAATGCACAATGGTCTAGAAGATGTATTTAAGTGGAAATTAGCATTTAAAGCTCGACTGTTATTCTCTAGACAAAAACTGTCTTCGACAAAGTTGTTACATACAATAGAGCGCTCATTTTGATGTTATTAAAAATAGAGTGATCGAAATTGTCATTGAAATAAAAAAATTAACTTTATATTTTAGAGGTAGATAGAGGATAGAGGTAAACAGGAGACATCTTTGTAAACCAACGTTTTTTTTTCTATCTTTTGAAATAACCGATATAGCGCTTTTTTTCTATGTTTCGTAAGGGTCACCATGAAAAAAAAATGTTTTTTTTGCTCTAACTTTTATATTTCAAATTCTACATACAAACTGTCTTGGAAAGACTTTCAGAGTTTACTAATACAAACATTTTGCGATGCAGAACTTGTCAATATCACAGCTTCACTCAAAGTTATTGATATTTCTTCCCAAAAAATATGCTCTCTTCAATGGTTTGTAATTCTTTCTGGGGCAAACATGAACAAAGTTTATTGACGGCATTTGAAAGAGCATATTTCACTCTACATGATGTGCGATTTTCAACACTTTGTTATTTTTTGTGTTTGAGTAAATTTAAATTGAAACCATGAGTTTTTGGGTCAAAACACATTAATAACTGCAAGTAGGATTAAGATATTGACATGTTCTGCTTCGCAAAATGTTGGAATTGATAGTCTCTAAAAATCGTACGAAGACAGTTTTGATGTAGGATTTGAAATATGAAAGTTAAAGCAAAACAAACCCGTTTTTCATGGTCACCCAGTTGAGATATTGACAAGTTCTGCAT